>NC_141873.1:418760738-418912254 GCF_056163025.1 Triticum urartu | reverse complement strand
GGATGAACAAGGGAAGGCCTTATCTGCAAATGTGGAGAGGAGTGCGGGTAAATTGTCATAGTTTACTTCCTATCCGTTAGATATAGATCGGATGGCCTATATTGTATGATGGCAGGCACAACATCATCACCAACTCTGCCTTTTATAAGAGTAGAGAAATCCAGAAAAAAGATATTTGAATGTAATTGCCGGTTGGCTTTGGTTTAAAAATTTACAGCCCATTTCTTACTACTTATAGCCCATTTTCTGGGGAAGCCCATTTCTTACTACTTGCATCCCTCCTCGTCTTGAAACATTTGCAGCCTAGCAGGGCTGAGAAAAGCAAGTAGGCCTCGGTTGGGTGTTCTCCAAAAAAAGAACTGGGCTAGCCATTTTCAGAAAGAAAAAAGAGATCATCTGGGCTCGTCATGTGCTTAAATAAAAGCGTAAGCATGGGCTAGATGGGCCAGAGCCCCCGCACAACACGCAGTTGAGCTCTGTCTCTAAAACTAAAAAATAATTGGGCGAGTTTCTAGGTCCCTGGTGTTATCCGCTCGTTGTGTAATTTTCCCATTTATTGACTACATTGACAATGGTGTGGGACCTAGTTGTCAAACAATTAGGAGGCATTATTTTTTTGGCTTGTAATAATGAGGCACCTGCTTGCGTAATGCAATGACCCTAGTGGGTCCCTACTGTCAGCCTCTCCACGTACAGTCATATCCTGATTCCTCTCGGTTGTTGACCATGTTGACAACGCTAGACGACGGTGGGCACAGCGAGTGAACCAAGGCGGAGAACGACGGCGAGGCCTTGGACGGGAACGAACAACAGCCGTGGAAGATGCAGTAGTGTAGTGGTAGGCAGAGGGGAGCACGAGGGCAACAACATGTAACTCAAGCTTACAAACGGTACAAAAATACCAAGGATTAATTGTTCATCAAATTTAGACAAAACCCAGATTGAACATGGCAATAACATCTAACCCAACCACTGTTTTTCATAGTCACAAACAAATGGATCGGCCAGATCCATAAAATCAACATCCTGTGCAAAAAAATTGGAGGATGACTTGTAGTTGTTGTAAATAGAAGCCGAGAACGTTCAGAAGCTTTGTCCACTTGAAACTTCTTTTTTTGTTGTTCAACATGTTCGTCCATGAGAAATATCTTGTTCAAAAACTTAAGCCTCATGGACAATAGTAACCTCACATTCAACAGGAAGAATGTGACAAAGCTTCTGTTTGCCTGGTTGGATGCATATCCGTCCGTCGTTATTGTCCTCAAATGAATGTCATGAGAATTGAGAAAATCCTGGTGCTTATTATGCCACCTATTGGTTATATGTTTTTCTCCATGTGTTAGTGCCTAAGTAGACATGATGATTGAAAACAGTTAAGGTCTAAAAAAGAGTATGTCAAAAGAGCGACAACCGAATGGTTAATTCTAGTACAATATATACGGGCTTTCATTGTGCATGAAATCATCACCTTTATATATAAACTCTCCAGACATCGAAAGCATCGCAGCAAGCCAATAATTATGTTCAGATCATAACTAAACATTCCGATATATAAGATCTTGATAGAGTCCAACAACATTGATAGGCTATCCATGAAAGAACTCTTCATTGAGCATATAACATAATATTACTACCCAAAGTGTACTCCAAGATGATATAAAACTTATGCGCAGAAATGAAAAATGCAGCTTATGATTACAAATGTGTAGATGATAATATACGGTACCTGAAAAAGTGAGGAGCCAAACACCAACTTATTGTGATCATTAAACGGATCACTAATTACACCCAAGGTTTCCAGTTTGGGTGCAAAGACGACAGTTATTTGTGAAGGTTTATAACAATAATGAAGGAGCAACCTTTGAAGTGAAGGGACATCTTCGATGATGAGCTGCTGTCCTTCAAAACAAATTCCTATGCTTTTAAGGTGAGGTGACTTTATTTGGAAACAACTGATAGGGATTTGTATTCACAAAAGAATTAGCAAGCGTTGTAGGGCAGGGAAACTAGAGTGGATGATGTTGTGGAGTGAGGCCTTCGACAGATAAACCACCACAAGCGAAAGTTTTTTTAGCAGTGGGAGTTGAAGCATTTGTACCAGATCATCTGGTAGATGGCACCAGCGAAGGTGGCGGTGTGGAGAGAGGAGGAAAACCACGAGATGGACAACGGTGGTGTGGGAACAAATTCTTGGTGTTCGGTTTGTGGTATGAAACTTTTGTGGTAATGGTAGAACTCAAACTGTTGGAGTTTTTCGAATTCAGGGGATGTCAACCAAGTGCCCACCATGCAGGGTATGGACAGCAGGTAGCGTGTCGGGATGCAGAGGCGTTGAATGGGGCCCTTCTGGTGAGAGGACATGATGGCTGTGAGGAGATCAAATTCAGGAAGGACATATATCTAACAACAATCGAGATTGAGGCGTGTGGTGCGCCATAGAGGGCGCCACCGAGTTGAGAGGACTTGTATGGCAGCAATCCTTGGTGGGGAGAAGCGAGATGATCTCCCCAAGGATGTCGTCCGGGAGATCGCTGATGCGGTCCACCGGAGATTCTATGGGTTCCTCAGGTCCGGGGGGGGGCTCGCCGCTTTTCCCCATGCTGCCGGGCGCGGGATCTTCAACCGGCGTCACCGCTAGCGGGATCCTCATCCTCTTGGTGTTGGGGACAGCAAACTCCATTTTCCTTGTGGGCGTCGCGCCGAGCTCATGCGTTTGAGCAGAGTAGCCAGAGACGAGCCTAGTGGCAGTGCGAGTGGGGAAGAAGGAGGGCTGTGGTTTTCTGTAGGAGTGGAAGAAGAGCAGCAGGCGTTTTCTGTACGAGTGAGGAAGAATGTGAGCGGGGGTTTTCTATACGAGTGAGGAAGATGGGGAGCGAGGGGAATTGGGGGGCACGGAAGCGAGAGAGTCCATTGAGTTGTAGTATAAGTGGAAGCGAGGAGGAAGGAGGGTTTTTCTGGGATCGCCCCCTCTTCAAGAAATATGGGCCTCTCGCAAAAAACAAAAACAAATGGGCTTTAAGATGGATACGCTGTTGTATCGGCCCAGTCGGCTGCCCGTGTTTCGTTCTGGAGGGCTTTAACACTAGAGGCAGACCATTAGAGACACTCTCCAGCTCTCCAGCTTATTGCCCATTCAAAAGAAAATAAGATACGCCTCCAGCTTAATCATGGATCCTCATCGGTCAACGTACGAATAAGCTTATTTCATCTTGCATTGGTCATTCTACCTAGTTAAGAATGTAGGAATACCTGGATCACCGTGAGGTCAGCTGACAGCAGGTTCCACTAAAATTGAGGTTTGTGCTTCCGTTTGCACAAATAGACACCATATGGAGATAGACAACCCTGTTTGCACAAATATGTAACATGGTTATTTAAGCAGTGTCATTTTTTTGCAGTGGCATATGATTAATAGCAGCATCTCATATGTTATCAATGGCATTATAGTGACAGTATGAAAAAGTGACATTATCTAAGAAGTGCCATCACATCAAATCAACACTAGCACTAGATTAACGGGGGCTTACATTAACATGGATAACAATTGCATTATGACTATGTGATGACAGATTGGGAGTAGCACTAGATCAGTATGTACGTGCATGGTTAACAAGAATGATCATTCTAATGAAGGGTGATACGGAAAGGATAAACACATCGTCGTGTCAACCATTGTGCAATTAAATTTTGTGCAGTTCAACGGAGATGCAGCTATGTTATCGGTGTCAAAGTTTAGTGTACCATCCCAAAACACTCTTTATGAGAAATAAAGCAAGACAGAAGCATTTCATAAAAAGGTGGTGGCATTGATTCATTTTATCAATGGCAATAAATTGACAGTGGCATTACTTAACAACGACATCACGTTAACAGTGGCATTGTTTCATTTTACCTGTGATGTTAGATTAACAGCAGCAGTAAGGGCATAGGGACAGGGGAGGCACAAGCACATTTTACAACCACCGAGGCATAAAGTTGTGAGGTAGAGGTGTTGCGGAGTGCGGCAAACATGCAAAGCATGTCTGGATTTGTGAATTTTTTGTTCTCGTCAGTGACCTTTCCTATGTGACCACAAGAAATCTAGACGTGCTCATTCTCAGTTGCATTGTCGACCCAACACCCCCCCACTTTCTGTCCTTTTTCGACCAAGAGACTGATCAGGCCAACATCTTTATTTCCCTTTCCAACCAAGATATCGGTTCGTTAGCCAGTATCTGCAGTACCTTTTTCCTCTAATACTAAAAATTTAGGTGGTGTTCGAGTGTTCGACAAGCCGACAGAGCTAGCTACATGGAGAGCTTTGTAATACTAGAAGAATATCCACATGGAGGATGTAGAGACATGGGGAGCAATCCTAACTTGATGAAAAAAGGGATGCAACAACTTGGGGAGCTGGGCCATTAGAACAAGGACGGTTCTAAAAAAAGTTATACCTCCAATCGGCTGGATGTGGCGAGGCAGGTGGCAGGGAGCAAGGGTGAGGAGGACCTCCCACGCTGGCGCCAAGTCATAGAAGACGGCATGCGTCGGCTTCCTCCCTCGCCACTGGCGACCACGAGCGGAAGGTATCCGGCCGGATCTGTGTCAACCGGAGAGAAGAGAGAGAGAGACAAAGAGAGTGGACACCACGGTCTTGTTTAGATCTGGAGAGGGTGAGAGCGTGAGAAGAAGAGAACAACCCTAGCAAGCAAGTCCCGAAGTGGACTAGTGGAGTAGTAATTGTTTTTCCCTCTGTAGTGATCATTTTAAATTGAATACGCGTGCAGCCATATTTTTTCATTTAACGTACCAGTAAAAAGAAACTTGATCAATAACCGTGCTACCGCGTTCAGGTCGCACTTGGTATGGATGACATTTGGTCCCAGACCCCACATTAAGTGGATGACTAGATGTCTCAAATTGTCACGTTACCTGCCTTTTCGTGTGCAAAGGCACTCCATCGTGAGTGTACCCGGTGAGGGAGTCCTGGATTACGGGGTCCTCGGGCATCCGGGCTATGTGATGTGGGCTGGACAAAAGGGCCATGAAGATACAAGATAGAAGGCCTTCCCTCGTGTCCGGATGGGACTCTCCTT
This sequence comes from Triticum urartu, assembly GCF_056163025.1. Classification (NCBI taxonomy): domain Eukaryota; kingdom Viridiplantae; phylum Streptophyta; class Magnoliopsida; order Poales; family Poaceae; genus Triticum; species Triticum urartu. The sequence goes on along the minus strand of NC_141873.1, from coordinate 418,907,179 downwards.
TGTGTGGATAGCAAGCTTGGCGTGCGGATCTAAAGATTCCTTTCTCTGTAAACCGACTCTGTACAAACCCTAGCCCCCTCCGGTATCTATATAAACCGGAGAGTTTAGTCCATAGAGGCAATCATAATCATGCAGGCTAGACAATTAGGGTTTAGCCATTACGATCTCGAGGGATCAACTCTTGTAACCCTTATACTCATCAAAGTCAATCAAGCAGGAAGTAGGGTATTACCTCCATCAAGAGGGCCCGAACCTGGGTAAACATCGTGTCCCCTGCCTCCTGTTACCTTTGATCCTTAGCCGCACACTTCGGGACCCCCTACCTAAGATCAGCCGGTTTTCACAACAACATTGGTGCTTTCACTGAGAGTTCCACTGTGCCCTCGTCAAAAGGCTCGATGGCTCCATCAATCATCTACAACAATGTTGCTATGAAGGAGATTTTAGTCCCCGACAAGATCTTTGTATTCGGCGGCTTCGCACTGCGTGCCAACTCGGTTGGCCACCTAGAGCAGATCTATAACACCCACGATGCGGCTATATCTCCCACGTGTCGGAGCACGACTTAGAGGCATAACCGCATAGTAGGCATGTCGCAAGAGGGGTAATCTTTACACATCCCATGTTCTGAATAAGAGAGGGATAAAGAGTTGGCTTACAATCGCCACTTCACTCAATACATAAATATGGCATTACAACATCCAGAATACAATCATGGTCCGACTACGAAACCAAAATAAAAGAAGACCACCCCTAATGCTAGATCCCCGATCGCCCCGACTGGGCTCCACTATTGATCAACTGGAAACGAAACAACACAACGAACACGAACTTCATCGAGCTGCCTCTTGAGCTGGGTTGCGTCACCTGCACTGGTATCATCAGCACCTGCAACTATTTCGGAAGTATCTGTGAGTCATGAGGACTCAGCAATCTCACACCCTCGCGATCAAGACTATTTAAGCTTATGGGTAGGAAAAGGTAGTGAGGTGGAGCTGCAGCAGGCACTAGCATATATGGTGGCTAACATACGCAATTGAGAGCGAGAAGAGAAGCAAAACACGGCCGTGAACTAGAAGTGATCAAGAAGTGATCCTGAAACTACTTACGTCCAAGCATAACACAAGAACCGTGTTCACTTCTCGGACTCCGCCGAGAAGAGACCATCACGACTACACACGCGGTTGATGCATTTTAATTAAGATAAGTGTCAAGTTTTCTACAACCAGACATTAACAAATTCCCATCTGCCCATAGCCACGGGCACGGATTTTGAAAGTTCAAAACCCTACAAGGGTGTCCCAAGTTAGCCCATAACAAGCTCTCACGGTCAATGAAGGATATTCCTTCTCCCAGGAAGACCCGATCAGGCTCAGAATCCCGGTTACAAGGCATTTCGACAATGGTAAAACAAGAACAGCAAAGCCACCCGAATGTGCTGACAAATCCTGATAGGAGTTGCACATATCTCGTTCTCAGGGCACACCGGATAAGCAATCCGTAAAACTAAAACCAACCCTCAAGTTTCCCCGAGATGGCGCTGCAAGGGGCTCTAGTTTGGACCAACACTGAGAGGAGCACTGGCCTGGGGGTTTAAAATAAAGATGACCCTTGAGTCTGCAGAACCCAAGGGAAAAAGGCTTAGGTGGAAAATGGTAAAACCAAGGTTGGGCCTTGCTGGAGGAGTTTTATGCAAAGCGAACTGTCAAGGGGTTCCCATTATAACCCAACCGCGTAAGGAACGCAAAATCAAGGAACATAACACCGGTATGACGGAAACTAGGGCGGCAACAGTGTATCAAAACACCAGGCATAAGGCCGAGCCTTCCACCCTTTACCAAGTATATAGGCGCGTTAATTAAATAAGAGATATTGTGATATCCCAACAATAATCATGTTCCAACAAGGAACAAACTCCATATTCACCTACAACTAACAACGCTATAAGAGGGGCTGAGCAAAGCGGTAACATAGCCAAAGAACGGTTTGCTAGGAAAGGTGGGTTAGAGGCTTGACAAGGCAATATTGGAGGCATGATATAGCAAGTGGTAGGTATCGCGGCATAGCAAAAGAGCGAGCAACTAGCGAGCAAAGATAGAAGTGATTTAGAGGGTATGGTCATCTTGCCTGAGATCCTGCAAGGAAGAAGGACGAGTCCATGAAGAAGACAAACGGACGAAGTCGAACGAATCCTCACAAATGCAACGTTATCGTAACCAACCCGAAGAAGCAACACCGGAAATAAACAAACAACATAGTAAACCACCATCACATAACCAAGGCATGATGCACAACCAAGTATGATGCATGTATGGTTTAAATATGCATGGCATGGCAAAGGGTAGAAGCAAAACTACAAGTTAAGTGGAACTCAATATGCAACGAGTTCCATATTGATGGAACACCACATCAATTATTTAGTTCTCTCCCGTTTAGGTACCCAACAATATTAAATGTTGTTAAACACGGCAAGAGATGAAGCAAAAGTAAACTACACAATCTAAGCAATTTAAATGGGGCCGGAAACAACAACAACAACAATTCCGGTAAAACCCCATATGCATTTAGCAAATTGGTGCAACAACACTTTTAAACATTTTAATTGTTGTTATCATGATGCAGATGAAATTTGCAAGTTTTATGCATTTTTTTATTAAAAGTTGACATGAGCAAAATTATGAAGCATTTGTCATCATGGTGGAAACGAAAAGGGGTGCCACTGCGACGATAACGAAACGGTGCCATGGCAACGTTCTGGTTCCGATAAATCATTGAGACGCCGGTACAAAAGGAAGTGTGATGGCAGCTTTTCATGCAAGATGATGGGGTGATCCCGGTTGCCGGGTTCCCGCGGGTGGACGTCATGGCAACAAGGAACTCACAAAGAACAACTCGGACACGGAGCAACACACGGTTCAACTCATACATCGCAAGCATTCGGTCCAGGGCGGTCGTCTCGGGGTTATACCTTCGAAGCGTGCGTTATCGGAGGGGTTTGAGTTCGATGCGATGTAGTCGTTCATGGGTATTCGAGGGAAGTAGTGGTTCACGTTCGTTTTCGGAGAGCTACTTGACGAATCCAAGGTTTCCGAGGGCGACGGTAGTAGAACTTGGTGAATCCGAGTTCTTCGGAGGTCGTCATCGAACTTGGTCAAATACACGATGTGGGTATACGTTCACTCGATGGCCTTCGGCGATGGTAGTTGTACATGGGTCTTGGCCACGGAAGTAGTCGTACACGTTTTCGTAGAGGTTCGGGGTCAACGACACGGAACTTGACGTCCACGGGGTTTTTGCGGGTCGATGGTAGTGGTTCATGTTTTGCAGCCGTTTGAGTAATCGGTGGAGGAACTTGGCGGTCCGTGTAGTCGAACTTGGTGCATCCAAATGGTACTTGGCGAATCCCCGTAGTCAAACTTGGTGGCCTTGGCGTCCAACACAAAATAGCACAAGGGCCTCGGGATGCCAACAGCAAGGAGGCGATGGCAGAGCAGCGGGTCTCGGTGGCCGGCGTCGCCGGATCTCGCGGATGGGAGGCTGATGCCTCGAGAGCTCGCAGGATCGAAAGCCATCGGTGCTGGAGTTGGCTGCTGTTGTTCGAGGCGAAGCAGGCGCAGATCAGGCAAAGCGGAGGCAGCGGCAGCGGGGCAGAGGAAGGGAGTGGACGACGATGGAGGCAGGGCAAGAAGGCGCGACGGCGGCCTGGACTCGGGCAGGAGGCCGAGCGCTGCAGGCGCGTGACGATGATGGTGACGGCATTGTCGATGGCGTCCTTGGTCTGAAGTAGGGGAGGCGGAGCTGAATGGTAGCAGGACGGCGGCGGCTGCAGGCATCCATGGCCTTGACGAGGAAGCAGGTGATGCAGCGGGGCGACGAGGATGGACGGCGCCAGCGTAGAAGAGGAAGGAGGGCGGTGCTTGGCGTCCCCGGCGATGCGGCGGCCTCCTGGTGATGCAGCGGACTCCTGGTGGTCGAAGGCAGAGGCGGGTGGTGGAAGAGAGCAGGGGAAGGGGTCATGCAAGGCGGAGCTGGCAGAGGAGGAAGGCGAAGTGGCTCCTGTGGGTGGCGAGAGGGAGAGATGGGATCGAGCACGGTCCTCCTGGTGCTCGATGGGCGCACGTGCGATGCTGCGAGAAGAACAGGGCGATGGGGAATCGGGCACAGGGGCTCCTGGCGGCGAGAGGGAGAGACAGATAGGAAGGGGTCGGGCCTAGGGTTAGGTGGGGATAGGGTAGGCCTGGCTATGGGCTTAGAGGAAAATGGGCCGGCCTGGCTCTCTCTTCTCACTTCTCTTCTCACTTTTTCCATATTTAAAACAAAACAGAAAAAGAGAAAGAAAAGAAAGAGAAGGTAGTGGTGGAATCTGGGCATGGGGATAATATTCCCGGACTCGTAAAAATGTGCACGGTCCACAAAAAGTAGGAGAGGCGTGATGGAAAGATGTGATTCAAACTCATTTGAATTTAATTCAAATGGGTTTGAACTAGGGCTTGGTAAACGGGTGGTCCAAAAATGTTCGGATTTTTGGTGGAGCTCCGGAATATGATGAAAGAATAAATAGCAAAGTTAGAGGCCAAGAGTTGTGATAACAAAGGCATTGGGATTTTTGGAAGGAGTGTTATGGTGAATTCCAAAATAATGAAATATTTAATATAGCTCCCTGATATCGGGAGGATATGTTATAAAGAGAAGTCATCCTTCCCTTGATTTAAATAGATCGAAGATCTATGCATTTTATTAAGTTGAGTTAAAAATGACATGATGACATGATGCAATGCAAATGATGCAATGATGAATGCAACAAACCAACAACTCACACGATGAAAACTCAGAAAACTATGGAAGGCGTCTAAAGCTCCGGTCTTGGGGCGTTACAACACTCCACCACTACGAGAGGATCTCGTCCCGAGATCTAGGATGGCACCGGAGAGAAAGGGAAGAGGAAGAGGTAAAACAAAGTTGCTTCTTCGACAAACGAGTGAAACCATGAACCTTAAGAGGTTAAACCATTTCAAGAAAAGAAAACAACGGAGATAAACGAAGTTGACAATCTCCGTTAGAAAAGAGGAAGAACAAATTCGGACAGCACTCGGGTTGACAAGAGATGCAAGACTTGATAAGTAGAAAAGAACTTGAGCAGAGGGCACAACACTCTGGTTAAATGGATAAGCAAAGGAAAGAACATGATCTTAACAAAACAAGAAGATGGGTTGAAGAGAGCAACATCACAATGCCTCCAGAAGAAATGAGAGGATGGAATGGAATGAACGGGGGAGAAAACAAGATCTTGGTAGAGCACGCTTACAACAAATGCTATAACGGAGTTGTTGGATTATCAACAACAAAAAGGATAAGCTTGAAGTGGGCTTATGGAAAACATCTCGAAACTATGAGGTGAAATTCTGCCACTAACGGGGACAATAGATGGGATTCATGTCAACAAGGAGGCGAGAAGCTTATTTCACCGGGAGGATAAATGAAGAACTTGGGTCATTTATAAGCACCATAAATAGCAACAATCCTTAGGGAAGGCTTTAGGTGAAATATAACCCAATATAACTCCAATGAAGAGATTGATGGATTTAAAATACCTCATTCTTAACAACATGTGAATCATGAAACCTGAACTCAAATTATCAAGAATGACATAATACCACCTCAAATGATACGATAGAAAGAATTGCACTTCGGAATGCAAGAAGAGGAATCCTTGAGCTCCTCTGAAAAGAATCTCAATGAACACTTTGAGAAGGAATTAAATCCTTGATGAACCATCATGTAGAACCTCCATGAAGAACTTCGGTAATAAAAGAAATGGTATGAAGGAAGAGAAATTGAAAACACAAGGTGAAGCCTTGCAATGATTTAGATGGGTCTTCGTGATGATATAATGCGGAAAACATGGGACTCTGGAAAAAAGAAAAGATGAAACAATTTAAACCAAGAATTTGATGAGCCTCCGGAATAAGGAATTAATCACTTGGATGAAACAAGAGTAAGAATTACATTATGCTTATCCTTCACCAATTTAAATTGATGACAAGCAACGGATTTGTCATACTACTTATTCTCGTAGAAAGGATTCAAGAGAGATATAGCTAATCTTGAGAAGGTCTTCAATGAACCACCGGTAGGATTGAAACAACGAATGAATTGATATGATAATGAAGGAAGAGAAATCTTGAACGGACCACCATAAGAATTGAAAAACGAACGAAGTAAAGGGATGAATCACTAGTAAGAATTAGCAAATGAACGAAGAAAAGATAAAGAAACATCGGGTAGAATTAGAAAACGAATGACGATACTTGAGGGAATTTAGATACATGAGAACGAATAGATTAGGAGCTGATTAGAGAATACTTGAGCAATGCACTGGTAAGATTGGAGAACGAGAGCTGAAAGCTGGAACGAATAATTCTAATATGATGGGCTCCAGAGAATCATCTGAAAAGACTCTTGAATTGCTCCGAATGGTTGAAAAGAAAAATTTTCACAATCGAAAACAATTACAAGAGGATGGCATCAAGCTAGAATCACGAATCTTTGAGAGAATGGATAAGATTTTGGGGAAAACTCTTCTTCGGTCTTCAATATCTGAGAATTACGACGAGAAACACCGTCATGAATTTTTTTGAGGAACTCCGGAATGAAAATTAGAAAGGTTGAACCAATGATGAAAAGAATTTGAAAGATCTTGGAGGAAGACATATGACTGATGATAATTCATTCTTACGTCAACTTTGAAAAGAATTTGAGAATAACTTCGGAAAAATTAGAAGAGTCAGGTAAGATCCTAGGAAAAGACCTGTGGGTTAGGGCCCACTCAAAAGAAACACCGTTGAACGATTTGAAAGAGAGATTGCGCCGATTGAATTAAATGGCTTGAATGAGATAACATCCTCGAAAGAGCTTGAACGAAAACAGAGTGGAAACACAAATCTTCGAGATATCTTGAGCACTCCGGAATAAAAGAATAACGAGAGGTGAAAGATTATGAGGTGCACCGGTCATAAGAAAACATTGTGCAACAAGGAAAGGATATGATCGACAAAGCTTTAGTTGCATCCACCGGAGAAGAAAGAGAACGAAGAGTGATGAACTTAAAGCTCCGTTAGCATCTTCCTGAGAATCACCGGATAAGAACGTTGACGGAAAAGAATGGAGAGACTTCTCATCAATAACATGACAGTTGATTAAGAAATCTGAATCCTTGAAGGAAAAGGGTGGGTGAGCGGGAAAACAAAGGCAACTTGGAGATGGATGAAATAACACCGTTGCGAAGAACTGAGAATTGATCTTGCGAATGTTGAAATGATCAGATCCACTTGAAGAGAAGCACACCGGTTGAAAAGGATTGACATGACAATCTCGATTATCATGAAGGATTAGTATTCACAAAGAAATATGAGAACACCATTTAGGGAAGGTATGGAATCAACACTTGACATTGAAGCAACTCGCATACCACAACTGAAAACAAAACAAAGGATTGGCTTGGAAAATAAGCCGGAACAAACATATGATAGAGATTTCGTCCGAAGTTATCGTGGTGGGGCCCACACGGGCTCGATCGTACAGCACCATCATGTACAAGGCAGTGCACATGACATACAAAGCGTCCCCGAGTCAGCATAGCCAAGGACTCTTTAAGACAGAACGAGACCATTGTAAAACCAACCGTGGATAGGCGGACCACTAGATGTCGAACCCCAATCTCATATCATGCATCTGTCGGAAAGATATCCTAGGAGCTACTTGAATTCCCACTTATAAACTCCCGAAACTTTCCGGTTATGCAATCAGGTGTTGGGGATACAGGGGAAGCATAATATCTCACCCAAAACTAGCAAATCCTACATCCAGCTGTATCCATCCTTCAACACATAACCAAGAAATCATTAACCTCAACCTTTGAAAAGCATCCTTTATACGAGTTATGGCAATACTCCCGAACTCCCACCCCAGTACTGGGTGGCGTCGAGGTTATCTCACCAACAACTGCATAAAAGAGATTTTCGACGTCGCCGAACTCAGGTATTCCAGAACTGCAACGATAAAATTGTGACGACAGCACCTAAATGTCACAACCCCTAAATGTCAGGAGGCACCACCCCTAAATGTCAGGAGGCACCAAGAACAATGTTCTCATCACAAAACCATCAGAACGATTTCAAGATACCCGCATGATCCTAAAAAAATTAAGTGAAATTTGAGGAGAGAATAGTCAAAACTCTACGTCAGGAGGCCCCACCAGAGCGACGAAGGGACTGAGGAGTAAAACGAATCCTACTCTCCGATATATATAATCCTAAGACTCAAAACATTTTTCTAGACTCAACAACGCCAGCGATTCGATCAAGCAGGGGGCTCCTAAGTCGGGGAAGGCTCTGATTACCAACTTGTAACACCCACGATATGGCTATATCTCCCACGTGTCAGAGCACGACTTAGAGGCCTAACCGCATAGTAGGCATGTCGCAAGAGGGGTAATCTTTACACATCCCATGTAGTGAATAAGAGAGGGATAAAGAGTTGGCTTACAATCGCCACTTCACTCAATACATAAATATGGCATTACAACATCCAGAATACAATCACGGTCCGACTACGGAACCAAAATAAAAGAAGACCACCCCTAATGCTAGATCCCCGATCGCCCCGACTGGGCTCCACTACTGATCAACTGGAAACGAAACAACACAACGAACACGAACTTCATCGAGCTCCCTCTTGAGCTAGGCTGCGTCACCTGCACTAGTATCATCGGCACCTGCAACTATTTTGGAAGTATCTGTGAGTCACGAGGACTCGGCAATCTCACACCCTTGCGATCAAGACTATTTAAGCTTATGGGTAGGAAAAGGTAGTGAGATGGAGCTGCAGCAAGCACTAGCATATATGGTGGCTAACTTACGCAAATGAGAGCGAGAAGAGAAGCAAAACACGGCCATGAACTAGAAGTGATCAAGAAGTGAACCTGAAACTACTTACGTCCAAGCATAACACAAGAACCGTGTTCACTTCCCGGACTCCGCCGAGAAGAGACCATCATGGCTACACACGCGGTTGATGCATTTTAATCAAGATAAGTGTCAAGTTTTCTACAACCGGACATTAACAAATCCCATCTGCCCATAACCGCGGGCACGGCTTTCGAAAGTTCAAAACCCTGCAGGCGTGTCCCAACTTAGCCCATCACAAGCTCTCACGGTCAACGAAGGATATTCCTTCTCCCAAGAAGACCCGATCAGGCTCGGAATCCCGGTTACAAGACATTTCGACAATGGTAAAACAATACCAGCAAAGCCACCCGAATGTGCCAACAAATCCCGATAGGAACTGCACATATCTCGTTCTTAGGGCACACCGGATAAGCAATCCGTACAACTAAAACCAACCCTCGAGTTTCCCTGAGGTGGCGTTGCAAGGGGCTCTAGTTTGGACCAACACTGAGAGGAGCACTGGCCCGGGGGTTTAAAATAAAGATGACCCTTGAGTCTGCAGAACCCAAGGGAAAAAGGCTTAGGTGGCAAATGGTAAAACCAAGGTTGGGCCTTGCTGGAGGAGTTTTATTCAAAGCGAACTATCAAGGGGTTCCCATTATAGCTCAACCGTGTAAGGAACGCAAAATCAAGGAACGTAACACCGGTATGACAGAAACTAGGGCGGCAACAGTGGAACAAAACACCAGGCATAAGGCCGAGGCTTCCACCCTTTACCAAGTATATAGGCGCGTTAATTAAATAAGAGATATTGTGATATCCCTACAATAATCATGTTCCAACAAGGAACAAACTCCATCTTCACCCGCAACAAACAATGCTATAAGAGGGGCTGAGCAAAGCGGTAACATAGCCAAACAACGGTTTGCTAGGAAAGGTGGGTTAGAGGCTTGACATGGCAATATGGGAGGCATGATATAGCAAGTGGTAGGTATCGCGGCATAGCAAAAGAGAGAGCAACTAGCAAGCAAAGATAGAAGTGATTTAGAGGGTATGGTCATCTTGCATGAGATCCCGCAAGGAAGAAGGACGAGTCCATGAAGAAGACAAACAGACAAAGTCGAACGAATCCTCACAAATGCAACGTTATCGGAACCAACCCGAAGAAGCAACACCGAAAAGAAGCAAACAACATAGTAAACAACCATCACATAACCAAGGCATGATGCACAACCAAGTATGATGCATGTCAGGTTTAAATATGCATGGCATGGCAAAGGGCACAAACAAAACTACAAGTTAAGTGGAGCTCAATATGCAACGAGTTGCATAGTGACGGAACACCACATCAATTATTTAGTTCTCTCCCGTTTAGGTACCCAACAATATTAAATGTTGTTAAACATGGCAAGAGATGAAGCAAAAGTAAACTACACAATCTAAGCAATTTAAATGGGGCTGGAAACAACAACAACAACAATTCCGGTAAAACCCCATATGCATTTAGCAAATTGGTGCAACAACACTTTTAAACATTTTAATTGTTGTTATCATGATGCGGATGACATTTGCAAGTTTTATGCATTTTTTATTAAAAGTTGACATCAACAAAATTATGAAGCATTTGTCATCGTGGCGGAAACAAAAAGGGGTGCCACGGCGATGATGACGAAACGGTGCCACGGCAACGTTCCGGTTCCGATAAATCATTGAGACGCCGGTGCAAAAGGAAGTGTGATGGCAGCGTGTCATGCAAGATGATGGGGTGATCCCGGTTGCCGGGTTCCCGTGGGTGGACGGCATGGCAACGAGGAACTCACAAAGAACAACTCGGACACGGATCAACACACGGTTCAACTCATACATCGCAAGCATTCGGTCCACGGGCGGTCGTCTCGGCGTTATACCTTTGAAGCATGCGTTATCGGAGGGGTTCGAGTTCGATGTGGTGTAGTCGTTCATGGATCTTCGAGGGAAGTAGTGGTTCACGTTCGTTTTCAGAGAGGTACTTGACGAATCCAAGGTTTCTGAGGGCGACTGTAGTAGAACTTGGCGAATCCGAGTTCTTTGGAGGTCGTCATCGAACTTGGTCAAATACATGATGTGGGTAGACGTTCACTCGACGGCCTTCGGCGATGGTAGTTGTACACGGGTCTTCGACCACGGAAGTAGTCGTACACGTTTTCGTAGAGGTTCGGGGTCAACGGCACGAAACTTGACGTTCACGGGGTTTTTGCAGGTCGACGGTAGTGGTTCACGTTTTTTAGCCGTTCGAGTCATTGGTGGAGGAACTTGGCGGTCCATGTAGTCGAACTTGGTGCATCCGAATGATACTTGGCGAATCCCTGTAGTCGAACTTGGTGGCCTTGACGTCCAACACAAAATAGCACAAGGGCTTCGGGATGCCAGCGGCAAGGAGGCGATGGCAAAGCAGCGGGTCTCGGTGGCCGGCGTCGCCGGATCTCGCGGATGGGAGGCTGATGCCTCGAGAGCTCGCGGGATTGAAGGCCATCGGCGCTGGAGTTGGCTGCTGTTGTTCGAGGCGAAGCAGGCATAGATTAGGCAAAGTGGAGGCAGCGGTAGCGGGGCAGAGGAAGGGACTGGACGGCGATGGAGGCAGGGCAAGAAGGCGCGACGACGGCCTGGACTCGGGCAGGAGGCCGAGCGCTGCAGGCGCGTGACGATGATGGCGACGCCGTTGTCGGCGGCGTCCTTGGTCTGAAGTAGGGGAGGCGGAGCTGAATGGCAGCAGGATGGCGGCGGCTGCAGGCATCCATGGCCTTGACGAGGAAGCAGGCGATGCAACGGGGTGACGAGGATGGACGGCGCCAGTGTAGAAGAGGAAGGAGGGAGGCGCTTGGCGTCCCCGGTGATGCGGCAGCCTCCTGGCGATGCGGCGGACTCCTGGTGGTCGAAGGTAGAGTCGGGTGGTGGAAGAGAGTAGGGGAAGGGGTCATGCAAGGAGGAGCTGACGGAGGAGGATGGCGCAGTGGCTCCTGTGGGTGGCGAGAGCGAGAGATGGGATCGAGCGCGGTCCTCCTGGCGCTCGATGGGCGCGTATGCGGCACTGCGAGAAGAATAGGGCGATGGGGAATCGGGCGCAGGGGCTCCTGGTGGCGAGAGGGAGAGACCGATAGGAAGGGGTTGGGCCTAGGGTTAGGTGGGGATAGGATAGGCCTGGCTATGGGCTTAGAGGCAAATGGGCCGGCCTGGCTCTCTCTTCTCACTTTTTCCATATTTGAAACAAAACAGAAAAAGAGAAAGAAAAGAAAGAGAAGGTAGTGGTGGAATCTGGGCATGGGGATAATATTCATGGACTCGTAAAAATGTGCAGGGTCCACAAAAAATAGGAGAGGCATGATGGAAAGATGTGATTCAAACTCATTTGAATTTAATTCAAATGGGTTTGAACTAGGGCTTGATAAACGGGTGGTCCAAAAATGTTCGGATTTTTGGTGGAGCTCCAGAATATGATGAAAGAATAAATAGCAAAGTTAGAGGCCAAGAGTTGTGATAACAAAGGCATTGGGATTTTTGCAAGTGTGTTATGCTGAATTCCAAAATAATGAAATATTTAATATAGCTCCCTGATATCGGGAGGATATGTTATAAAGAGAAGTCATCCTTCCCTCGATTTAAATAGATCAAAGATCTATGCATTTTATTTAGTTGAGTTAAAAAATGACATGATGACATGATGCAATGCAAATGATGCAATGATGAATGCAACAAACCAACAACTCACACGATGAAAACTCGGAAAACATGGAAGGCGTCTGAAGCTCCGGTTTTGGGGCATTAGAAGATCGACAGCTATGCCCCTGGTCACCAGATCTATTTTGGAAACCTGGACTATGTTGCTAATATCCGAGGAGACTTGATCTTCCAAGGGTTCGCGGCCCCAACCACAGCTCCGACCTTATATCCAGAGCGCGTCACCAGGTCCAAAACGGGAGTTTAGAGCCTGCCGGACTCTCTGCAGCTATAGAGCTCAACACTAGAGATCCGGAGAGAATAGCGCCACCGACAGTTATCACAAAGCTGAGCCCTTCTCCAGACACGGGTTCCGAACCCTCGAAGTCCGAATCATGTGAGTTCGGCCTGGAAAATTTTGTCCCCGTCCAAACCTCGCTCTTAAACGAGGCTCCGGACTTAATGCGATCTCTCGCCATCACAGAGGAACCGTTTCAAAATTACGCCTAGCCTGGACTAGGGGCTGGAAATAGGGAATTTTACTTTCCACCCACCACCCACCTTATAGCCACTGTCAAGGATCTAACCGACATGCTTAACTACGGCCCCGAAGACATCGACGGTATGGACAACGATGCCGGAGAGGAGAAGGTCCAAAATCCTCCGTTCACCGGATGCTGGACGGCCACTTCCTCATACGACATATACATGGTGGACACACCTAAGGAAGGCGATGACGACAACGAGAAGTATCCAGTCGAGGGTGTAACACCCACGATGCGGCTATATCTCCCACGTGTCAAAGCACGACTTAGAGGCATAACCGCATTGTAGGCATGTTGCAAGAGGGGTAATCTTTACACATCCCATGTACTGAATAAGAAAGGGATAAAGAGTTGGCTTACAATCGCCACTTCACGCAATACATAAATATAACATTACATCATCCAGAATACAATCAAGGTCCGACTACAGAACCAAATAAAGAAAGACAACCCCTAATGCTAGATCCCCGATCGCCCCAACTGGGCTCCACTACTGACCGACTGGAAACGAAACAACACAACGAACACGATCTTCATCGAGCTCCTCCTTGAGCTCGGTTGCATCACCTGCACTGGTATCATCGGCACCTGCAAGCTGGTTTTGGAAGAATATGTGTCACGGGGACTCAGCAATCTCACACCCTCGCGATCAAGACTATTTAAGCTTATGGGTAGGAAAAGGTAGTGAGGTGGAGCTGCAGCAAGCACTAGCATATATGGTGGCTAACTTACACAAATGAGAGCGAGAAGAGAAGCAAAGCACGGTCGGGAACTAGAAGTGATCAAGAAGTGATCCTGAAACTACTTACGTCCAAGCATAACACAAGAACTGTGCTCACTTCTCGGACTCTACCGAGAAGAGACCATCACGGCTACACACACGGTTGATGCATTTTAATTAAGTTAAGTTTCATGTTCTCTACAACCGGATATTAACTAATTCCCATCTGCCCATAACCGCGGGCACGACTTTCAAAAGTTCGAACCCTGCAGGGGTGTCCCAACATAGCCCATCACAAGCTCTCACTGTCAACGAAGGATATTCCTTCTCCCAGGAAGACCCGATCAGACTCGGAATCCCTGTTACAAGACATTTCGACAATGGTAAAACAAGACCAGTAAGACCGCCCGATGCGCCGACATCCCGATAGGAGCTGCACATATCTCGTTCTCAGGGCAACACCGGATAGGTCAAGCTACGAGTAAAACCAGCCCTCAAGTTTCCCCGAGGTGGCCCCGCAGGCTGCCTGGTTCGGACCAACACTTAGGCAAGCACTGGCCCGGGGGGTTAAAATAAAGATGACCCTCGGGGCGCGACTCCCAAGGGAAAAGTAGGTGGTGGTGAGGCAAATGGTAAACCAAGGTTGGGCCTTGTTGGAGGAGTTTTATTCAAAGCGAACTGTCAAGGGGTCCCCATAACACCCAACCGTGTAAGGAACACAAAAATCAAGGAACATAACACCGGTATGACGGAAACTAGGGCGGCAAGAGTGGAACAAAACACCAGGCATAAGGCCGAGCCTTCCACCCTTTACCAAGTATATAGATGCATTAATTAAATAAGAGATATTGTGATATCCCAACATATAACCATGTTCCAACATGGAACAAACTCCATCTTCACCTGCAACTAGCAACGCTATAAGAGGGGCTGAGCAAAGCGGTAACATAGCCAAACAACGGTTTTCTAGGTGAGGTGGGTTAGAGGCTTGACATGGCAATATGGGAGGCATGATATAGCAAGTGGTAGGTATCGCAGCATAGCAAATAGAGCGAGCAACTAGCAAGCAAAGATAGAAGTGATTTCAAGGGTACGGTCATCTTGCCTGCAAAGTTCTCCGATTTGATGAAAGCTTGATCCTCGTAAGCGTACTCAACGGGTTCCTCGATCACTAAATCATCTCCCGGCTCTACCAAAAGCAAGAACACAAGCAAAGGAAACAACAATCAACCACGGTGCAATGCGCAAGCAACATGATGCAAAACATGGCATGATATGCGGGATGTTATATGCAATGCATATGCATCCTCCAGAAGGAAAATATTGAACCAGGACTCAACTTGGCAAACCAAGTGCGCTGCTAGAAAGATGGGATGATTCCGGTCAAAATCGATATAAAGATCACCAGAATCGGATGCACGGTTTGCAAATGGCAAGCAAAACAAGAATGGCACAATTCTGCGATTAACAGCACGATGCCATCTGGAATGCAACAAGAAGCTAAGCTACTGCACTCCAACACAGCAACAAAGCACATGGCAGTGATCTACTCAAGATGCTTGACAAAATATGAACAGTGAGCTACGGCTAAATCACACAAGAGTAGGTTTAAACAAGCATGGCAAAAGGGCAAAAGATAACAGCATCACAGAAAATACTGACATGTCGGGAAGTAACATCAGGAAGCAATGTTTAGAGCAAGATAACAATATGCTACAGGAACAGAAAATAGCAATACAAGGCATGGCATGAATCTACTCAAAGCATATAACAAAAGTCCCTTACTGACCATAAGCCAAAAAGGATCAGAAGATATTATGGCACCCATGTAAACATAGCAAGTTTCGTTAACAGATTCAGACTTGGCAGAAAACTGTACATGGCATAAACAGAATTACGAAGGCATGTTTGCGAGCTCGATGCACTCAACACAAGGCATTGCGTGACAAGCTAAGCATACTACCAGCAAGAAGACATGTTCAAGAAGCCAACCAAAGCAAGAACAATCTCATAGCATGCATGGATCAACTATAACAACCTTGGCAAAATTGATTAACACGTAAACAATCTGCTAGGAACATTTTATAGCAAAAGTAGAGCAAGATTGAGTCATGCTAGGGTACTCCATAAATGCAAACAGGGGCATGGATGGATAGAGCACAACCATATGCCCAAATCATGCTTACTGAACATACTCAAAAGAAGCATGGATCTCTCCGTAGCAACATGAATACATGGGATAAAAATATCAGCAGAGCAAAGACTTAGTGAAATTCTAAGTCTCTGAAACCAGCAATATTACGAGAGCTACTTTGCATGCTTTTGCTAGTCACCACATTGATCACAAAAACACATGGCATACACCGCTGTAAAGATGGCATGGCATAGCCCAAAACACATGTAGAGCTCATGCCCATATGCAGCACAGAATAATCATGGCAAAAATGACAAATGCTCATAAACTGATAAGAATCAGGAACTAACATATCATAGCACTCTTGCAACAGCCATTAGGGCATCAATATGGACTCAAACAAGCATGGCACAATGGAACAAAATGAAGAGCACATCCAGATGAGCATTTTGATATATCATGCGCATGAAACGGAGCTACGGATGACGAGTTATGATGCGTTGAACAGGGGCATATAATATATGGATCTGGGGACTTAGAGAAAAAAACATGGGCGCAGGATAGCTAAAGTGCGCACGAGCAGGGTTTAGAGGGATGGCTCACCATGGGCCTGGCCCATAATGGAGAGGAGGCGAGGCAGGCCGGCGGGAGCGGGCCAGCTGGGCCTGGATCTGGGCTGGACGGGGACGCGCAAATCGGGCTCCTCCCGATCCCGCACGACGGCGGCGGCGCGGTCGCCGGATCCGTGCGAGGGGCGGCGGCCTCGCCGGATCCCGGCGCGAGGATGACGAAGGGGCAGCGCAGGTCGTCCGACAGAGGCGCGGAGGTGAGTGCGGTCGGCGGCGGAGGAGAGGAGCTCGGGGCGGCGGACGGTAGGCGGAGGAGACGCCGTGCTCCGGCGAGGCTAGACGTCGGCCGGCGAGGAGGCGGCGATGCCTGGCGACGAGGGCAGGCGAGCGGAGTGAGGAGGCGCGGCGAGCGGAGCACTCGGGCGCTAGAGCGGCGACGGTGGGTGGCGCCCCTGGCCGGGAGGGCTGGATCTGGGTAGCGGCGGGCCCGGTGGCGGCGGAGTGGGCGGGATCCGGCGGAGCGACACATGGCAAGGCATGAGTGGTCGGGGCGCGACGGCGGACGCGGCCGGCGCCGTCCGGACGTGTCCGGCGTGGACAGAGAGTTGGGTCTAGGGTTTAGACCGTGAATTTTCAGGGAGGCACACATATATATAGGTAGGAGGAGGTAGGAATGTCCAAATGGAGTGCTGTTTTTGGCCACGCAATCATGATCGAACGACCGAGAGGATGGATGGGGTTTGGATGGGTCATTGGGCCACTTTGGAGGGGTGTTGGGCTGCAACACACACGAGGCCTTTACGGTTCCCCGGTTAACCGTTGGAGTATCAAACGGACTCCAAATGGCACGAAACTTGACAGGCGGTCTACCGGTGGTGCACCAAGGCCGCTTGGCAAATCCCGGTCCATTCCGAGAGAGTTTAACACCCCCACACGAAAAGAGGCAAAAGGGGGCGTCGGAGGACATAGGAGTGTCGGATTGCAAAACGGACAACGGGGAAAATGCTCGGATGCATGAGACGAACACGTATGCAAATGAGTTGCACATGATGTGTCGGGTGGTAGGTGCGACATATGCCAACGGGTGGCTTATCTTTGTGGGAACCAGTAAGACGTCGCCGGTGCCTGGAAGCGGGATGAGGCGAAGACATGCACGCCGGCGGATCTTACCCAGCTTCGGGGCTCTCCAAGGAGATAACACCCCTACTGCTGCTCTGCGGGGTCTCCGCATGCTCACTCGATGAATCAAGTAGCTACACAACGCTCCTTGAGCTGCTTTTGGGGGGGAGGAGGAAGAAAGGGCACGGCTAGCCTGCTTCTTCTTGTATGGTGTCTAGAACTAGCAGAGGGTTGAACCCTTTGCATGGGTGCCCCGGGGGGTTTATATAGGCCTACCCCCCGGGGGTACAATGGTAATCCGGCTGGGTGCGGGACCCAGCCGTCTGTGACTGTGCTCGCCGGGTCCTGCGCCGGCTGCTGGGGCCCGCCGACTGGTGGGTCCCGCCGGCTGCCAGCTCCTTGCTCAGCAAGCGGGCCCCAATCCCCCGGGCCTGGTCAGCGGCTGGTCACTGTGGCTTCATCTTGTTGACGTGAGCTTCATCGTGGTAAGCGCGGCTACAGTGCCGCTGCCTATCAGACGATCGCTGTAGCCTTACCGCGTCTTGTCTCCTTAATGGGGCGTCTCCTTCGAGGGAGGCGGCGAGCCGGCCGCGGGGAGCCTGCTCCATCTTGGGCCGGCTGGTTGGAAGCGTGGCCGCCTTCGGCCGTCTCTCTGCGCAAAGGGGCCCACTGCCTGTGGGCCGCGCTGGCGGCCCGTCATGGGTGAGGCCAGGGTCAACATGGCGACAGTGCTGCGCCGGACGGGTCATGCCTACCCCGTACGGCGCACTGTGCCAGGCGTGCCCCGGGATTCGAGGGTGGCAGGCTCGTCTGTAGC
Organism: Triticum urartu; assembly: GCF_056163025.1. Classification (NCBI taxonomy): domain Eukaryota; kingdom Viridiplantae; phylum Streptophyta; class Magnoliopsida; order Poales; family Poaceae; genus Triticum; species Triticum urartu. The sequence continues at coordinate 418,888,636 of NC_141873.1, read as the reverse complement.
CACGCCCCGTCGTACCGCCGTTAGGTGGGTGCAAACTTTGTGGGTACGGTCTTGACTGCTTTGCGGGGAGCCGGCTCGAAGGAGTCGACCTTCTCACAGCCGGCGTCTTGGAGTCGGCCCTCTCATGAGGGTTAAAGTTGGACCGCCTTCCGAAAGCCGGCCTAGATCGCAGCCGGCTAGGGGAAGGCGGCCCTATGTCTTGGATTCTTGAGAGCCGGGCTGGCTCGTAGTTTTTGCAGAAGTGCCAGGGGAAGCCGGCTAGGCTACCCATGGCTATTTACTCCGATAGTAGTCCCCGAAGCTGATCGAGCTCCGAGGTGAATAAGGGGACGAGAAGCTTGGTCAGCTTCCTATCCTGAAGAGCCGGCTCCGCGGGCGTACGCCGACTTCAGATAACCCGGCGTAGGCGGGAGGAGAGGGGGCCTGCATGCTGACCACGGGCCCTCTCGCGGCCACGTGGCGGCAGGATCCTACGAGCGCACGCGCGCGATGGGTCGCCGCCGCAGACCCGGGCCCGCCACTCGCGAGCCTCGGTCCGGGCGCGGATCTCCCGTGGCCCACAAGGCCGCGCCTTCTCAAGGCAGTTTTCGTCTCGCCATTAAGGATCGGTAATCGCGGGGCGTGGGAAGTGGGCACGATCGACCCCCACGCTTCCCCACGCCACGCCTCCTCGGCTCCGCCACGTGAGCCTATAAGTAGGGGGAGGAGGGGGAGCGACAGAGGTTCGCGCGCTCCCTCCCACTCCGTCCCTCCTAACTCTCGCCTTCTTCCTCTCACTGCCGCCGCAGCCTCCCGTCTCAGCGCCGTCGCGTCTCCACGCCACCTCGCTCCCATGGCATTGTCAAGCTCCTGGGACGGCTCTAACGTCCATGAGGATCACGTGGAGTTCCTTCGCCAGACCCGGCGCCTGCCCGGCGCCGACCGCGTTCAGGTCCGCCTGGCGCCCGAGAGGGAGATCTCGCCGGCGCCGGAGGAGGGCGAGCGGGTCGTCTTCCGCTCGCACTGCCTGCGTGGCTTCGGCCTCCCGGCGAGCGGGTTTCTGCGTTCCTTCCTCGACTTCTACACCTCCAGCCGCATCACCTCATGCCCAATGCGGTGATGCTGCTGTCGGCCTTCGTCTCCCTCTGCGAAGGCTTCTTAGGGCTGCTCCCCACGCTGGAGCTCTGGGGAGAGTTCTTCCAGAGCAAGCTCGGCACAGTCGTCGCCGGCGTGCCTGCCCCCTGCGGAGCCTTCATCGCCATGAGGAGGGCGAGTGAGAACAATCCGTTCCCGCCCATCCCCCTGATCCAGTCGATAAAGGTCTGGCAGAGATCTTATTTCTATGTGAAGAACGTTGCCGAGCAAGAAGACTACATCAACCTGCCGGCTTACGTAGCCGGCCCGCCGGCTGGGAGGCAGCCCTCGTGGAGCTTCCGATCCCGGTCGTTGTCTCCGGCCGGGAACGCCGCCATCTCCCGGCTTCGGGTGCTGATTCAGTCGGAAGGCTTGCGCGGGGCCGACTTGGTGACCGCCTTCGTGGAGCGCCGGATCCTTCCTCTCCAGAGCCGGCCCCATATGATGTGTCAGATGAGCGGCCGCTTCGACCCAAGCCGGCTGAGCACATGGGAGATGCCCCACGCGGAGGTGGCGCTTATGGTCAACTACATTGCCAATTGCAAGCTCAGCGGGGACTGGCAGTACGGCAAGGCGCCGTATTCTCGCGCAAATCCTCCACCCGTGGTAAGTTTCTCTCTTTATCTTCTTTTTCGTCATCAGTCGGCTTCGTGACGGCCGGCTTCTGACTAGCCGGTTCTCTGTGCAGAACCCTCTTCTTGCGCCGCCGGCCGGGGCGGCAGGGATCGAACGCCAGTACGCCCCCGACCGCACGGTGGATGATGTTGACGACCCGGACTTGGGGGCGGCTACCATGGAAGACGCCATTGTGGGGGACAGTGTCGAGCCCGGAGGCTCAAGGTTCACCGCGAGCTTCGAGGACTGGCCGGACGACTTTGAAGCCGAAATCGCTCCGCGTCGCCAGCCGGCGGCCGACCAACAGGGTGCGGGCTCGTCCGTCGCGCCGGCTGCCGGCGGCGCGCAGAAGCGTCGGGCCGCTCTAGGCCTCTTTGGCAGTCGGCCGAAGAAGTCCAAACCTTCCGCCGCGGCGACGAAGCGAGAAGAGGCGGCCGCGAAGGCGGCCCGCTTCCGCAAGGCTGTGAAACAGCCCCAGGCGGTCTCGGCGTAAGTCTTTAATTGCTTTGCTGCAGTCTCGTCGTCGTTCTCTTTTCTTCGAATGTCTTCTTAACTTTTCTTCGCTTGCTGGACAGGGCACCACTTTCTCTTGAGCGGGGCCCGGGCGGCTCCGTCGTGGGGCCGGCTGGAGGGTCTTCGAGCTCCCGCCGCGTGGACCCCCGCGCCGATCTTAGGGAGGCCACAGAGCAGAACGCCCGCGAAGCGCGGGAAGAGCGCGAGGCGGCGGAGAAGGCGGCCGCCCAGGCGGCAAAGGGGCAGGCTGAAGCGGTAGCCAAGGCCCAGAGGGAGGCGGCTCCCGCAGAGACGGAGGCGGAAAGCTCGCGCAGCCAGCCTCCGCTGCTCGCCGTTCCTCTCCGAGCCGTGGCCCCCGACACCCCATTGCCCTTGGCGGAGGAGATCATCCAAGACCCGCCGCTGTTGGAGAGGGAGGAGGAGCCCGTGGCCTTGGCCGGGAGAGCGCCGCCTGCGGCGCCAACCAGAGCGGGCCAAGGCAGTCAATCGTCAGCGGCGCCGGAGGAGCCGGCCGGAGGTGAGCCAGAGAGCAGGGCCGGCCTCAAGGTGCAGCTGGCGATGGGCCGGCGTGCTGGAGGAGGCGCTGCTCCGCCGGAGTTGCGCCGAGCCGCGGGCGCAGGCCAGCCGGCTGGAGATCTGGAGGCGGCCAGCACCGCTGTGTCCGAGTGGACTCCCAGCGGGGGAACCAGCGAGCTGGATGCGGCGGCTCAAGGGGTCCGGAGCCGGCTCCAAGCTCAAGCCGCCCTGCTGCAACAGCTCAACCAAGAGTTCTTGTCAACGCGAACCACTATCCGGGTGAGTCCTTCGCTATTAGCTGCTTTGCTTTCTTGATTTCTTCCGTGGGGGCGCGTCAGCGCACCCACTGGGTGTAGTCCCCGAGATCCGGCCCGACTGCTGCGCAGTCGGGTCGGATCTTTCTCGACGGCTACCTTACTTTGCTTTCTTTCTAAACTTTCAGGAATACCACAACCTTCGTGCTGCCGCCTTCGACTCCCAGGCTCGAGAGTTGAGCCGGCGGACCGACGACCTGGCCGACAGCCGAAGTAAGTACTTGGTTTTGTTTATCTCCTGTGGGGGCGCGTCAGCGCACCCACTGGGTGTAGTCCCCGAGATTCGGGCCGACTACTGCGCAGTCGGGTCGAATCTTTCTTGACGACTCTTTTCTTATTGATCTTTCTTCTTTCTTTGTCTTCAGGGGCCAACGCCGACTTGAGGAAGGAGCTTGGCGAAGCGAAGGCCGCCCTTTACGCCAAAGAGGCCGAGTGCACTGCCTTGGCCCAGGAACGGGATCGCCTGGCCAAGAAGCTGGCCGATCAAGAGGAAAGCCACAAAGTGGCCCTGCGGGCGGCGCGAGAAAGTGAAGACGCCTTGATGGCGGAGTATGAGATGGCGGCGGCGACCTGGTCTGAGACCCGGCGAGGCCTGGACGAAGGCTTCGGCTGGATCGAAGACTTGATCGACGGTAAGCTGCCTTCCTCGGCCCTCTCCTGCCACTTGCCGCTTGGGTTTTTTTGACTTATCTTGAGCTCTTGCTTGTTGTTTCTTGCAGATTACTTCCCAGGCTACTCCACCTTCGCCGCCCAAAGCATTGAGGCCCATCGCGAGGCGCGCCGGCAAGCGGGGGCCGACATCGCGCGGGATGCAAACCGGACCCTTGAGGAGCAGCTTCTGGCTGTCCAGGCACGGTTGCAGCCGGCTCATCGGATGCTTCGCCGGCTCCAACGTGCCGGGGCGCAAGTGCTGGCCGCCCTCTGGCCCGGTGAGACGATCCCCCGCACTCCGAGCCGAACTGCCGACTGGCTGGAAGTCGCAGTTGGTCGCTTCGAAGCTTGGAAAGCGTCAGCGGCCCGCCTCGGAGTCGGGCGGGCGTTGGAATTCGTCCGGGCTTGGTACCCAGGGCTGAGCCTGGACCAGCTGCGCACTTAGCGGATGGAGGCCGATGCGGAGCTGGAGGCGGTGAGGCCGGCTATCGCCCAGCGGGCTTCAACGATCGCCGAGTGCACCGACATCAGCGTTTTCGCACCCGAAATCGATGATGACGGTGTCACGCAGCCGCAGGAGTGGTTCGGGCTGAACCCGGCGGTGGGCGAGGACTCGGCGGAGGAGATCACCTCCAGCGACGAGGGCGAAGAAGACGAAGACGACGACGGCGGAGACGTCGAGCCAGCTGGTGGAACAACCAGCCGACCTCAGGCCGACCGTGCCTCCAGCAACGAGGCGCGTGGAAGCGCGCCCTCTGCGGGAGGCGGCGACCAAACCGAAGTTCGTCAGCCGGCCGCTCCTTCAGCCGGCGCGACCGTCTCCGCCAACCAGTCGGCCGCTCCGCCAGCTTGACCTGCCGTCTTTATCTTTCCTGCTTCGTTGTCTTTGAACAATCTTTTGTTAAGTTTCGCAGTTCCACCCACTGGGGGTGTATCCAAACTATGTTGAATGCTGGCCTCTAGGAGGTCTTTTTGTGTAAATATTATCATGTGCATGTTTGGTTTCCATTCGCGTATGCTTGTTTATCCTTAGGCTTTTTCCTTTGCCGCCTTCCCTCTTTGGGGAGGCAAGTACTTGAGCTTTCTTGGATTTAAAGTAAAGCGAATGGAAACCGGCCGGCCAGCTACTCTGGTAGCCGGTCGGCGGTGTGGGAAAAACCGGCTTTGTTATATTAGTCCGTTAGTCCCTAGCCGTTTTTCGTGTGGGCGGTCGTTCCTACCTTTAACCCTTGCCAGCCGGACAGCCGGTTCTTCGAACTGCGACTTTGGCAAGGGAAGGCTTGAGAGCCGGCACACTACTTGTCTGACTGCGGGTAGGACTTCTAATATAACTTCAGTCGGCCAGTCCCCGAGCCGACTAGTCGGACTCGGTGCCGGACGGAATAAGTAAATGATACGACAAGCATGATATTTTCATTCATAAATAAGGGATGGCAGTCCCCGAGCCCTCCTCGGGGAGCCTATTGTTTTGTACTTAATACAAAAGTTAGCGTGATACATACTGCCTTTCAACTGTAAAATCTTCGAAGGAGGTTGGCGTTCCATGGCCGTTCCGACTCCTTGCCGGAGTCGTCTCTCTTGCGTGCCTTCGGCTTCTGTGCGTCGATCAGGTAGTAGGAGTCGTTGCCTAGAGCTCTGCTGATGACGAAAGGGCCTTCCCAAGGGGCTGAGAGCTTGTGCTGGCCGGCTGTTCGCTGAATCAGCCGGAGCACAAGGTCGCCCTCTTGGAAAGATCTTGGCCTAACCTTCCGGCTGTGGTAGCGGCGCAAACCCTGCTGGTAAATCGCAGACCGGCTGAGAGCTAACAGCCGGCTTTCTTCCAGCAGGTCGACGCCGTCTTCTCGTGGTTCCTTGGCCTCCGCTTCCGTGTACATGGTTACTCGAGGCGAGTCGAACTCGATGTCAGTTGGGATGACCGCCTCGGCACCATACACAAGGAAGAAAGGGGTGAAGCCGGTTGACTTGTTTGGTGTAGTGCGCAGACTCCAGAGGACAGCCAGCAGCTCATCGAGCCAACAGCCGGCTGAGCGCTCCAGAGGTACAACCAGTCGGGGCTTGATGCCGGAGAGGATGAGGCCGTTGGCTCGCTCGACCTGGCCGTTTGACTGCGGGTGGGCGACGGATGCTAAGTCCAGCCGGATACCTTGGGCTGTGCAGAAACGTGCCAAGGCTCCTTTGGCGAAATTCGTGCCATTGTCGGTGATGACGCTGTGCGGCACGCCGTACCGAGTTGTTATGTCCGCGATGAACGTCACGGCAGTCGGCCTATTCAGCTTCTTGATCGGCTTCGCCTCAACCCACTTGGTGAATTTGTCCACGGCGACGAGAAAATGCATCATGCCGCCGCGCGCCGTCTTGAATGGGCCCACCATGTCCAGTCCCCAAACGGCAAAGGGCCAAGTGAGGGGAATGGTCTTGAGTGCCGAAACCGGCATGTGTTGCTTGGAGCTGAAGAGCTGGCATCCCTTGCAATGCTTGACTAATTCTTTGGCGTCGTCCAACGCAGTCGGCCAGAAGAAACCATGGCGGAAGGCTTTGGCGACAAGTGATCTTGAGGCCGCATGGTGGCCGCACTCTCCTTGGTGAATGTCTGCGAGGATTGCAATGCCCTTCTCTTGCTCGACGCATCGCTAGAGGACTCCGGTGACACTGCGCTTGAGTAGTTCTCTGTTGACGATTGTGTATGCTCCGGCTCGGCGCTGGACTTGTCTTGCTTCTGTTTCGTCAGCCGGCAAGTCTTGGTTTACTAGGAAGTTGAGGATGGACTGAGCCCATGACGGGGCCGCGACTTCTTCTACTGCCAAAGTGGCTACTGCCACCAAGGTGGGCGGGCTGGGCGGTGAGGTGCTGGAGTCAGCCGCCGGCTGTAGTGCTGGTGCAGTCCTCGGGCCGACTACCGCAGTCGCCGGGCTGGCTACGGGGGTCTTGGGGTCGGCTACTTGATTCTTCGAGCCGGACCTGGCCGCATCGGGGTCGGGCGGCACGAAGATGGAATCGGATTTCGGAGACGGCTTGATGGACGGCTTGAGGAGGCGTTGTAGAGCGACGCCGGTTGGAATTGTTTGCCGGGTGGAGCCTATTCGAGCCAGGGCATCGGCTGGCTCGTTGTCGGCTCGAGGTACGTGGAGGAACTCGCATCCTTCAAAGTATCCGCTGAGTTGTTGGACTAGGAAACAGTAGCTCGCCATGTTCGCGTCCTTGGCGTCCCAGTCACCGGATGACTGCTGGACTACCAGGTCCGAGTCGCCATAACATAGGATCCGGTGAATGCCAAGTTCTTTGGCAAGCCGGAGCCCGTGTATGAGCGCCTCGTACTCGGCCACATTGTTGGAGGCAGCAAAGTGGATTTGTAGTGTGTATCTGAGCTTGTCGCCTTTGGGAGAGGTAAGGACGATGCCGGCTCCCAAGCCGGTGCGCATCTTGGACCCGTCGAAGTGCATGCGCCAATGGGTGGAGTCGGGAGCCCGCGGCAGGTACTGGGTCTCGGCCCAGTCGACGAGGAAGTCGGCCAGTGCTTGGGACTTGATGGCAGTGCGGGGCTGGTAGAAGATCGTGTATGGGGCCAGCTCGATGGCCCATTTTGCCACCCGGCCGGATGCATCCCGGCTGCCTATGATCTCAGCTAGCGGGGCAGTGCATACGACCGTGACGGGATGCTCTTGAAAGTAGGGCTTCAGCATCTTGGCGGTGAAGTACACTTCGTAACACATCTTTTGGTAGTGCGGGTAGTTCTGCTTTGAGGCGGACAGTACCTCGCTCAAATAATACACCGGCCTCTGGACCGGCTGGGCTCGGCCTTCTTCCGGGCGCTGGACTACGATGGCGGTGCTGACCACCCGGCTGGTTGCAGCGATGTAAAGGAGCATGGGCTCTTTCTCGGTCGGCGCCGCGAGGACAGGCGGCGTGGCCAGCATCTTCTTTAACTCGTGGAAAGCTTGGTCGGCCTGGTCATTCCACTCGAAGTGAGTGCTCTTCTTCATGAGGTGGTAGAGGGGGAGAGCTTTCTCTCCGAGCCGGCTCATGAAGCGGTTCAAGGAGGCCAAGCACCCGGTGAATTTCTGAATGTCTCGAAGCTTGGTAGGGATCACCATTCTCTCGATGGCCTTGATCTTCGCCGGGTTGCATTCGATGCCACGTTCGGAGACCAGGAAGCCTAGGAGCTGGCCGGCTAGCACCCCGAACACGCATTTCTCAGGGTTGAGCTTGATCTGGAACCGGCGCAGGTTCTCAAATGTTTCCTTGAGGTCTTCCAGCAAGGTAACACGCTTCTCCGTCTTCACCACGATGTCGTCCACGTATACGTGAGCGTTTCTGCCGAGTTGCTTGAGGAGGCACTTCTACATGCAACGCTGAAAGGTGGCACCGGCATTTCTCAAGCCGAATGTCATAGTCAGGTAGCAGAAGGCTCCGAACGGCGTGATGAAGGCGGTCTTCAGGCGGTCATCCGGGTCTAGCTTTATCTGGTGATATCCGGAGTAAGCATCCAAAAAACTCAACAGCTCGCATCCGGCTGTGGAGTCTATCACTTGGTCTATCCTTGGCAGGGAAAAAGGATCTTTGGGGCAGGCCTTGTTGAGACTTGTGTAGTCTATACACATGCACCACTTGTTATTCTTCTTCAGCACGAGGACCGGGTTGGCGAGCCACTCTGGAAACAAAACTTCCATGATAAAGCCGGCCGCCAAGAGCCGGGCTATCTCCTCCCCTACAATCCTGCGTTTCTCCTCCGACAGCCGGCGAAGGGGTTGTCTGACTGGCTTTGCGTCTTCTCGAACATGTAGTTTGTGCTCGGCGAATTTCCTCGGAACACCCGGCATGTCCTTGGGGGACCACGCGAAGATGTCCCGATTCTCACGGAGGAAATCGGCGAGCTCGCCTTCCTATTTGCTGTTCAGGTTTGCCCCGATGACGGCAAACCTCTCTAGACGCTCGGGGTCAAGAGGTATGTTCTTCGTCTCCTTGGTCGGCTGAAAAGACCCTTGAGTATCATGCTCCTTGGGGTCGAGGGACACGGCCGACTGCTTGCCGGTCATGGCCACGACTCGGTCCAGCATCTTCTTCTCTTCGGCGATCACAAGGGACTCGGCCAGCCGGCTGCTGGCCGCGGCGCACTCGGAGGACTTCTTGTAGTCGCCGGCTACGGTGATGACGCCTTTGGTGCTTGCTATCTTCATCTTGAGGTATGCATAGTGGGGAACCGCCATGAATTTGGCCAAGGCAGGTCGGCCCAGCAATGCATGGTAAGGGCTCTCCAGGTCCACCACTTCAAACCAGATCGCTTCCCGGCGGAAATGCTCCTTGTCCCCCAAAAAGTACATCAATGTTGATTTTGCCAACGGGGGCGCAGGACAGGCCGGGTACGATGCCGTGGAACACTGTCCGAGTGGGCGTGAGCTGTTTTGTCTTGACGTTCAACTTCTCCAAGGTGTCACGATACAAGATGTTGATGCTGCTCCCGCCGTCTATCAACACACGAGAGAAGCGGGCGGCGCGTCTGTCCGTTGCAAGGGTGGCTTCCAAGAACAAAGCATAAGAGCCGGGAGACGGCATCACCTCCGGGTGGTCGGCCCGGCTCCAGCTGATGGGCTTTTCTGACCAATGCATGTGTCCAGCGGGGTTGGCAGCGACCACGCTGACTTCCTGGTGCTCTCGGCGTTTGCTGCGCCGGTCTTCGGGCTGGCTGGTGAAGACGACGTAGGTTGCTTGCTCGTCAGGAAACTCGTCATGCACGGCTCCGACTGCGGGCCGAGCGGCCGGAGGCGGCGGAGGCGGAGGCGGCGGGCCGGCAGGCGGAGGTGGCAAGAGCCCCTCGCCTTTAGAGATTCGGGTGAGCCAGTTGCACTTCCGGGTCGTGTGGTTGGACGGCTTCGCGCCGCTGTGGAACTTGCAAGGGGCATCGAGGGTTTGCTCGTAGGAGAAGGCGGGCTGCCAAGCCGGCCTGCCGCCCTTGGGCTTCTTGGGCGCCGGTCGTTCTTCGGGCGGCGCATCTTCGACCGTGGCCACCTGCCGGCTAGCGGGAGGTGGCGCGGGGCCCTTGCGCTTGTTGTCGTTCGAGTTGGGGTGTCGGCCGGGCTCTCCAGCCGGCGTCTTGGGCGCCGGGTTGAGCACCTTTCCGGACGCGTCTACCCGAAGCTCGGTCTTCATCGAGGAGCCGGCAGTAGCGTACTTGTCCGCTATGTCCAGAAGCTCGTCGAGAGTAGCCGGCTCGTCGCAGAGGAGCTTGTGCTTGAGGAGGGTGCCTTCTCGGCATCCGGCTGTGAAGTACTCTATGGCTTGTACCTCGTGCACCCCTTCACAGGAGTTGCGGAGCTCGGCCCAACGTGTGAGGTGATCGCGAGTGGACTCGGCGGGGCCTTGCACGCACAAGGAAAGCTGTCTGGGCTTGGGAGCCCGCTTGTAGGTGCTGGTGAAGTTGCGGATGAAGGCTTCTGTGAAGTCTAGCCAGCTGTTGATGCTACGCGGCTTGAGGCTGTTGAGCCAGGTCCGCGTCGTGCCCTGCAGCATGAGGGGCACGTACTTCACGGCGACGCGCCGATTGCCATTGGCGATGCTAACTGCGGTGGAGTAGTCGATCAACCAATCTTCCGGTTTCACGGAGCCGTTGTACTTGGGCGTGTCTCTTGGGAGCGAGAACCCTTTGGGAAAGGGCTCGTCGCGGATGCGGGGGCCAAAGCAAGGCGGGTCGACATCGTCTTCTTCTTCCAATGCCAGGGATCGCGCCAGGCGGTCGATCCGATGACGGGCGTCGTTCTCGCCGATTCCTTCGCGGCGGCCCAGCCGGCCGCTGAGAGTCGGGTGCGCCACTGGCGGTGAGGCGGGATATCTCTCTCCACGGGGCGGAGGCGGAGGCGGGTCGCCCCACCACTCCATGGCTCGGGGATGACCGTCCGCATCCCGCTCGATGGAGATCCGGGTCCGGCTGCGGCTGGTAGCCGGCTCCTTCTCGCGTCGCGCGCGGGTATCGCTCGTAGTCGGCGTCCGGGACGTCGCGCCGTGCTCTCGGCGTGGGGGAAGGCTTTCCGTGTGAGCGTCGGCTTCGTGCCGCTGCGTGGCGGCGTCAATCAACTGCTGGATGCGCCGGGTCATGTGGGGAAGGTCTTCGGCCTCCAGGCCGTCCAGCTCGTCTACGGCCGCCTGGGCGGCACGCAATTTCTCGAGCGGAGTGGGATAGACCGGGCGGTCGACTCCCAGTGTGTCGGCGATGACGGCGCCGCGTTGCTTGACAAGGCCGGCCCGGCTTGGCCCACCCAGGGCCCGCGTGCCGAAGGCGGCGCGGTCAGCCTCGCGCCGGTAGGCCTCAGTGAGGTGTCTTACGGAGGCCAGCCTCCGGCCCTCTGCGAGGAGGGCGAGGCGGCGTGCTTCCAGGGCTTCGTCATCGGCGTCGGCCGGGAGAGGAGCGGACAATTCGTGGGCCGCCGCGCGTGAGGCGTCGCGGGCGCTCTCGTCGGCCGGGCCGCCGTGGCCGACAACCATCACTTCGGCGGCGACAGCATCGTGGCCGTCGGCTCGAGGAAGCGGGTCGTTGTAGATCGCGACGTTGGTGGGGAAGGCGTCGTAGGAGGCCATGTCAGAGTCGACAGGCATCGGGTCGGTGGAACCAACCGACTCCAGGTCCGCAGCGGGCTCGCTGGAGACATGGAGCTGGCCGAGAAGGTTGGCGAGGCGGTCAGTGCCCGCATCGGAGGCGAGCTCGTCGGGGATGAAGGTCTCGTCGGGGAGATCGGCGAGGCCGCTTGCCGCGCAGATGCTGGTGACGCCTTGCAGCGCGTCGTGGCAAGCGCCATCGGGCGTGCCGGGCTGGCTACGCTCGCTGGGGAGGAAGAGGGTTCCCGTCAAGAACAGGTCTCCGGACGACGGTGCGCCTGGCCCCACGGTGGGCGCCAAATGTCGGGTGGTAGGTGCGACATATGCCAACGGGTGGCTTATCTTTGTGGGAACCAGTAAGACGTCGCCAGTGCCTGGAAGCGGGATGAGGCGAAGACATGCACGCCGGCGGATCTTACCCAGCTTCGGAGCTCTCCAAGGAGATAACACCCCTACTGCTGCTCTACGGGGTCTCCGCATGCTCACTCGATGAATCAAGTAGCTACACAACGCTCCTTGAGCTGCTTTTGGGGGGGAGGAGGAAGAAAGGGCACGGCTAGCCTGCTTCTTCTCCTTGTATGGTGTCTAGAACTAGCAGGGGGTCGAACCGTTTGCATGGGTGCCCCAGGGGGTTTATATAGGCCTACCCCCGGGGGTACAATGGTAATCCGGCTGGGCGCGGGACCCAGCCGTCTGTGACTGTGCTCGCCGGGTCCTGCGCCGGCTGCTGGGGCCCGCCGACTGGTGGGTCCCGCCGGCTGCCAGCTCCTTGGTCAGCAAGCGGGCCCCAATCCCCCGGGCCTGGTCAGCGGCTGGTCACTGTGGCTTCATCTTGTTGACGTGAGCTTCATCGTGGTAAGCGCGGCTACAGTGCCGCCGCCTGTCGGACGATCGCTGTAGCCTTGCCGCGTCTTGTCTCCTTAATGGGGCGTCTCCTTCGAGGGAGGCGGCGAGCCGGCCGCGGGGAGCCTGCTCCGTCTTGGGCCGGCTGGTTGGAAGCGTGGCCGCCTTCGGCCGTCTCTCTGCGCAAAGGGGCCCACTGCCTGTGGGCCGCGCTGGCGGCTCGTCGTGGGTGAGGCCAGGGTCAACATGGCGACAGTGTTGCGCCTGACGGGTCATGCCTACCCCGTACGGCGCACTGTGCCAGGCGTGCCCCGGGATTCGAGGGTGGCAGGCTCGTCTGTAGCCACGCCCCGTCGTACCGCCGTTAGGTGGGTGCAAACTTTGTGGGTACGGTCTTGACTGCTTTGCGGGTAGCCAGCTCGAAGGAGTCGACCTTCTCACAGCCGGCGTCTTGGAGTCGGCCCTCTCATGAGGGTTAAAGTTGGACCGCCTTCCGAAAGCCGGCCTAGATCGCAGCCGGCTAGGGGAAGGCGGCCCTATGTCTTGGATTCTTGAGAGCCGGGCTGGCTCGTAGTTTTTGCAGAAGTGCCAGGGGAAGCCGGCTAGGCTACCCATGGCTATTTACTCCGACATGATGACATGATATGAAAAGCATGACACGCAAACAAATGACAAGGCAACAACAGCAAATAACTGGAAGACACCTGGCGCAATGGTCTCGGGGCGTTACAGAGGGCGAACCTCCTGAGATACCACCGAAGAGTCGACGTCAGCGGCGCCGCTCTAAATCGTGTCGCGAGAAAGATAGCAATACCGGCACCGGAGGTAAAGATACTCCGGAGAACACCGAAGACCAAGAAGACCCCATCGATCCAATATCCGAACAGGATGATCGAGATGATGGGCAAGTTGACCCTAACGAGCAAGCAGGGAACGAAGACACATAGGACAACAACTATTTGCCACTCTCCAAGGACGACGTGAGCCTCGACGATGAAGATTTTATCGTGCCAGAGGAACCCCTAGAACAAGGGCGCTTTAAGCGCCGGCTAATAGCAATGGCCAGATGCCTAAAAAGATGCAGCAACAGCTTCAAGCTGACCAAGATCTGCTCAACGACAGATGGGCTAATGTCCTGGCAGCCGAAGAGTACGGCCTCGAACCCCAAATAAAGAGTTACCCGAAGCGTAAGCTGCTACCCCAATTTGACGACGAGGCGCTGGAGCCCATATCGCCCGCAGATATGGACCCAACTGACCACCACGTGGCCAGGGCAGAAGGGCAGCTCAAGCCGAACATCACCCCGCTCCACCTCGTCGTAAAAGCAGAGAAACAATAGCTCGGGATACACATGTGACCTACGAAAGGACCTGGAAAATAGAGCAGGTCAGACTAGATCAATCTATGGATCGTGGGGGCACGCTCCGACATGAGAGGGCGGTTACCAATCCCGGCGCCGTAAGTACAACCACGCCCCGGCTGAAAACCGCATATAGACTTCATCCGAACTACGCCGTGACACAGCCCGATATAGGGGCGCCGTACACCCCCTATGCTTCACCGATGAGGTAATGGAGCACCAGTTCCTAGAAGGGTTCAAACCCATGAACATCGAATCATACGACGGCACAACAGATCCCGGAGTATGGATTGAAGACTTTCTTCTCCACATTCACATGGCTCGCGGTGACGATCTACACGCCATCAAATACCTTCCCCCCAAACTTAAGGGACCAACACGGCACTGGCTAAACAGTCTACCAGAAAATTCTATCGGTAGCTGGGAGGACCCGGAGCATGCATTCAGAGACAACTTCCAAGGTACCTATGTTCAGCCCCCAGATGCCGATGACCTTAGCCACATAATCCAGCAACCCGGGGAATCGGCCCGACAGCTTTGGACAAGGTTCCTAATAAAAAAGAACAAGATTGTGGATTGTCCGGACGTAGAAGCCCTCGCGGCCTTCAAACATAGTGTCTGAGACGAGTGGCTTGCCCGACACCTCGGCCAAGAAAAGCCGAAGTCCATGGCAGCCCTCACCGCACTTATGACCCATTTTTGCGCGGGAGAAGATAGCTGGCTTGCTCGCAGAAGCAATAGCACCAGCGACCCTGGTACCATCGAAACCAGGGACGGCAATGGCAAGCCATGATGCGACAAGCACAAGCGTCGAAACAATAATGAAGGAGCCCAAGCCATGATGGTCAACGCCGGATTCAGCGGCCCCAAACCCGGTCAACGGAAAAAGTCATTCAAGGCAAACAGAGATGGCCCATCCAGTCTAGACAGAATACTGGATCGGCCTTGCCAGATTCATGCCACCCCCGATAAACCTGCCAATCATACCAACAGAAATTGTTGGGTCTTTAAGCAGGCCGGCAAACTTAATGCTGAACACAAGGGAAAAAATCGCCAAGCGACGACGATGACCAAGAGCCTCGTCAGCCGAACACAGGGGGACAGAAGCAATTTCCCCCGAGGTAAAAATGGTGAATATGATATATGTCACACATATCCCTAGGATGGAGCGCAAACGTGCACTACGGAACGTCTATGCCATAGAGCCAGTCGCCCCCAAATTTAACCCATGGTCAGCTTGTCCGATCACCTTCAATCGAAAGGACGACCCAACCAGTATCCATCACGGAAGTTCGGTAGCTCTGGTTCTCAATCCAATCATCGGCGGATTCCACCTTACGCGAGTCCTCATGGATGGCGGCAGCAGTCTCAATCTACTTTATCAAGACACTGTCCGCAAAATGGGCATTGATCCATCAAGAATCAAGCCCACTAGAACTACCTTCAAAGGAGTAATACCTGGCAAAGAGACCCGCTGTACGGGCTCAATCACGCTGGAAGTAGTCTTCGGCTCACTGAACAACTTCCGAAGCGAAGACTTGATCTTCAACATCGTCCCCTTCCACAGAAGCTATCACGCACTGCTCGGACGAAACGCTTTTGCCCGCTTCAATGCGGTCCCGCATTACACCTATTTGAATCTCAAGATGCCCGGTCCACGTGGCGTCATTACAATCAATGGAAACATGGAGCGCTCCCTCCTTACTAAGGAGCATACAACGATCATTGCGGCCGAAGTACAAGGCGGCCCGATCAAGCCGCACATCTCCTTGGCTATTAGGCCACCAGACTTCTCCACACAAGACCAGTCAGTCCTACATGCCGGCAGTCCGGCAACTTCAAGGCTGGATTAGCGGCCTAGCCTCCGTCGACCGCCACGTACATTAGGGGAATTTGTACTGCACATGCACAATTATGCACTCAAAATACCTTGGGCATCGGCGGAGGCAATATAGGAATAGGCCTATAAAAAGATTCGGCCTTATACAGCTTTCCTCTTTATTTAATCATCCTTTCTTTTTTACCACAAGTGAATCAAAACCTACTCATTCTTCAGACCCACGAGGACTATTTCCGAGTCCGGTTCCGTATACATGGCTGAAGACCATTCCTTTAAAGGAATCTTTCTTATTTGGGTGAAAGCGCCGCAGACGTGTGGCAGGAAGGTGCAAAGCATTTTGCAGACCACAACTTCGCTCAAGAACCTGTATAGAGCTTTTCCCTTAGCCCTAGACCACCGGCATGTAAAATACGTTTTGATGTAACAATCAGATTTCAGTGAACCAAAATTCTTATTCGGTATCATTTTTATAGACATTATTCCGCCTGTTAAGTGGTTTCACGCACACACCTCAGCATAACATTGCCAGGGGCTCTATAAGGCAACATATGTGTTGCCAAACAAAAGTCCGAACAACTTTACAGCACAATTCGTCTTCCCGAGCTCGGCAATATATGCATCGGCTCCGAATCATGTCTTTGGTCAATAGTTGGGTTGCCCAGTTCCTGTGCTTGCTACCTTACGTTTCGTCTGATCGGCTAGGGTAGTAAAGGGAGAACTGCTGCAATTGTGTTTCTGGTTCGTCCGGTTAAGCACCTCAATAGAGAAAGCCGAAAACTGACTGTCATGATGCGGCGAGAGCTAGTCGACCACTTGGCGATTCATTACAATCCTTAGCAATTTTTCCGTATTACACGAAGGACCGTTTCCCGGTCACATATGTAACGCATCCACATCAGGGTAGCCGCGTACATACCAGGGGCTACCTGGTAGACCCATTGTCAAACTCCTATAGCTAAGTGAGAGTAATAAAACCGAATAGTCTGATTGCCTGGTTCGCTGCACTGACTCCTCCTTCAAGGACCAATACGTTGGGTTAAGTGTACTTATCTACAATTCCGAACACCCCAGTAGCATCTACATAGGGGCTAAAGCCTATGACTGGGAACTCTCAGATATAATAAACGGCCACACAGGAGGATAAAAACTTTTCATCAAGGAATGAATATATTACAAAATACTTAGTTAATAATACAAATCCCTGGACAGTTCAGACTCTTTTATTCGAACACTACGTACTTGGAGCATTGGCCCTCTACAAGGTAAGCACCTTTTAGCACGTCCTCAAAATAGCGCTCCGGTGTGCGGTGGGCCTTGCTTTCGGGAAGACCCTCATCTGCCACCTTTTCAGCATTCATTTTCACCCAGTGCATTTTGACACAGGGGAAAGCCATACGCGCTCCTTCTATATAGGACCACCTCTTGATGGCGTCAATCCGGGACAGTGCATCGATGAGACGCCGCACGAGGCCGAAGTAGCTATCCGGAATGGCATTAGCCAGCCACAACCAGACTATGACATCCTTCATGGCCGCGCTGGACATCTTATGCAGCTCTGCCCATTGCGCCATCTGGTCCTTTAGCAGTAGGGGACGCTCCTTCTCCACAAACTACGACCAGAAGGGCTTCTTCGACTCGTACCCCTCCTGGGTCTGGAAGAATTGGGCAGCGTCTGCAGCACTCGTCGGCAGATCCGCATATGCGTCTGGAGAACTCCACAGTCGATTAAGCAAGGCATACTTCTGGTCCCCAAATTTAGCTTGTAAAAGAAAAGGCTTACCAGCTGCTATCTAACCGGCTTGACGGATTTCCTCGCGTGCTGTGCGGGATTCAGACCGTGCCTCCGAAGCGTATTGAAGGGCCTTGGCGAGTTCGTTCCCCTTCGCCTTATTTTCTGTTTCCAAGGACACGCACTTGGCGGCGGTGCCCTTCAGTTTTTGATCCATCTCGGTCACCCGTTCCTCAAAACGGCGCCGAGCAGCCTGTTCGGCCGTCAAGTCAGCAGCCGCCGCCTTTCTTACCCTTGCTTGCTCCTTGGCTTGAGCAAGCTCTCCCCTGAGGGTTTCCACCGCGGCGGCACCATCTGTAGAAACACACACACTGCAGCTCTTGAATTTCCATAATAAACACGGACATAAAAAGGCATACACTAAGATGTATCTTCTACCTTACGCCTGGTCAAGCCGCATGTTAACAAGGACTAGGTCCTCCTCGGCTCACTCCAGTTTCCGCTTGAGTTCGGAAACTTCTGCAGACTGGGCAGTCGTCGCTAATAACGAAGCCTGTTTTAATACAAATAAAACAGTGTCTTACCACCTGATAATTGATTTTTTTGATCCTCTGCTTGCTTTTCTTTCAAAAACTGAACAGAGTCTCATGGGCTACTATCTGTGTACATGCATGTAGTTCACAAAAATGATCAAAAACTTTACATCGCGTACCTTGAAGCCTGCTAGCAGGCTGGAGAAGGCTTCATTCAGCCCGCTCTTGGCGGACTGAATATTCTCAGACACCATGCCCATAAGGATGCGGTGCTCGTCAAGGACGAACGCACTTTGAAGTGCACCCGCCATTGTATTTGGTGCCTCCGGATTAGTAGAGGTCGTCGCTCCCTCTTCACCTACATGAGGTCATTCACTAGACCCTGGGGCCGTATGGGTCTCCGGAGTAGTCTGCGGCTGGGGGACGGATTGACCGGGGCCCTCGTCGCCAGTCTTCATGAGGACCGTCCCCCCGGCCCTCCGACAGCCAAGGTATTACCCTCTGGCGCCGTTAAATCGCCCCCACGTCTCTTCAAGGATTGGGGAGGGCCTATGAGATGATACCTCGGCGTCATCCACCCTAGGCGGCGGGGAGGCTAATGGAGGCAACCCGCTCTCCATCATCTCTGGTGGCAGATCCCCCAAGGACGAAGATAGTGGGGGAAGATTGCGGGCCCGACTAAAAGATAGAACTCAGAGTTACCATCATAGTTCATTAATTGAATAAAGTGTGAAAAATCCCGAACCATGCTACCTCTTGAGCACTATGTTGGATTTCCCAAAGAGGAAGGGATGATGCAGCAAAGTAACGTCAGTATTTCCCTTAGTTTTTGAGAACCAAGGTATGAATCCAGTAGGAGGCCACGCACAAGTCCCTCGTACCTACACAAAAACAATAGCTCAACGCAACCAACGCGCTTAGGGGTTGTCAATCCCTTCAAGGTCACTTACGAAAGTGAGATCTGATAGAGATGATAAATAATATTTTTTGGTATTTTTGGTATAGAGATGCAAAGTAAAAAGTAAAAGCAAAGTAAAAGCAAAGCAATAATAAAGTGATGGAGATTGATATGATGAGAAAGAGACCCGTGGGCCATAGGTTTCACTAGTGGCTTCTCTCAAGAGCATAAGTATTCTACGATGGGTGAACAAATTACTGTTGAGCAATTGACAGAATTGAGCATAGTTATGAGAATATCTAGGTATGATCATGTATATAGGCATCACGTCCGAGAGAAGTAGACCGAAACGATTCTGCATGTACTACTATTACTCCACTCATCGACCGCTATCCAGCATTCATCTAGAGTATTAAGTTAAAAATAGAGTAACGCCTTAAGCAAGATGACATGATGTAGAGGGATAGTTTCATGCAATATGATAAAAACCCCATCTTGTTATCCTCGATGGCAACGATACAATACATGCCTTGCTGCCCCTTCTGTCACTGGGAAAGGACACAGCAAGATCGAACCCAAAGCTAAGCACTTCTCCCATGGCAAGAAAAACCAATCTAGTAGGCCAAACCAAACTGATAATTCGAAGAGACTTGCAAAGATAACCAATCATACATAAAAGAATTCAGAGAAGATTCAAATATTATTCATAGATAGACTTGATCATAAACCCACAATTCATCGGTCTCAACAAACACACCGGAAAAAGAAGATTACATCGAATAGATCTCCACGAGAGAGGGGGAGAACATTGTATTGAGATCCAAAAAGAGATAAGAAGCCATCTAGCTACTAACTATGGACCCGTAGGTCTGAAGTAAACTACTCACACTTCATCGGAGAGGCTTGGATGATGATGTAGAAGCCCTCCGTGATCGATGCCCCCTCCGGCGGAGCTCCGGAACAGGCCCCAAGATGGGATCTCGTGGATATAGAAAGTTGCGGCGGTGGAATTAGGTTTTTGGCTCCCTCTTTGATCGTTTGGGGGTATGTGGGTATATATAGGAGGAAGAAATACATCGGTGGAGCTTCGAGGGGCCCACGAGGCAGGGGGCGCGCCCTAGGGGGGCGCCCTCCACCCTCGTGGCTTTCTTGACGGAGGGTCCAAGTCTCCTGGATCTTATCTGATGAGAAAATCACGTTTCCGAAGGTTTCATTCCGTTTGGACTCTGTTTGATATTCCTTTTCTTCGAAACCCTAAAACAGGCAAAAAAACAGCAATTCTGGGCTGGGCCTCCGGTTAATAGGTTAGTCCCAAAAATAATATAAAAGTGGAAAATTAAGCCCAATATAGTCCAAAACAGTAGATAATATAGCATGGAGCAATCAAAAATTATAGATACGTTGGAGACGTATCAAGCATGCCCAAGCTTAATTCCTGCTCATCCTCGAGTAGGTAAATGATAAAAAGAGAATTTTTGATGCGGAGTGCTACTTGGCAAAATTTAATGTAATTCTTCTTAATTGTGGTATGAATATTCAGATCCAAAAGATTCAAGACAAAAGTTCATATTGACATAAAAATGATAATACTTCAAGCATACTAACTAAGCAATTATGTCTTCTCAAAATAACATGGCCAAAGAAAGTTCATCCCTACAAAATCATATAGTTTAGTCATGTCTCATTTTCATCACACAAGAATGCTCTCATCATGCACAACCCCGATGACAAGCCAAGCAATTATTTCATACTTTAGTAATCTCAAACCTATAAACTTTCATGCAATATATGAGCGCGAGCCATGGACATAGCACTATGGGTGGAATAGAATATAATGAGGGGGGTTATGTGGAGAAGACAAAAAAGGAGAAAGTCTCACATCAACGAGGCTAATCAATGGGCTATGGAGATGCCCACCGATTGATGTTAATGCAAGGAGTAGGGATTTCCATGCAACGGATGCACTAGAGCTATAAATGTATGAAAGCTCAACAAAAGAAACTAGTGGGTGTGCATCCAACTTGCTTGCTCACAAAGACCTAGGGCACTTGAGGAGGCCCATTGTTGGAATATACAAGCCAAGTTCTATAATGAAAAATTCCCACTAGTGTATGAAAGTGATAACATGAGAGACTCTCTACTATGAAGATCATGGTGCTACTTTGAAGCACAAGTGTGGTAAAAGGATAGTAACATTGTCCCTTCTCTCTTTTTCTCTCAGTTTTTGGGCCTTTTCTTTTTTATGGCCTTTCTTTTTTTGGGCCTTCTCTTTTTTATGGCCTTTCTCTTTTTTTTATTCCTCACTTGGGACAATGCTCTAATAATGATGATCATCACACTTCTATTTATTTACAACTCAATGATTACAACTCGATACTAGAACAAAGATGACTCTATATGAATGCCTCTGGCGGTGTACCGGGATATGCAATGAACCAAGAGTGACATGTATGAAAGAATTATGAATGGTGGCTTTGCCACAAATACTATGTCAACTACATGATCATGCTAAGCAATATGATAATGATGAATGTGTCATGATGGACAGAATGATGGAAAGTTGCATGGCAATATATCTCGGAATGGCTATGGAAATGCCATAATAGGTAGGTATGGCGGCTGTTTTGAGGAAGATATAAGGAGGTTTATGTGTGAAAGAGCATATCATATCACAGGGTTTGGATGCACCGGCGAAGTTTGTGCCAACTCTCAATGTGAGAAAGGGCAATGCACGGTACCGAAGAGGCTAGCAAGGATGGAAGGGTGAGAGTGCGTATAATCAATGGACTCAACATTAGTCATAAAGAACTCACATACTTATTGCAAAAATCTACAAGTCATCAAAAACCTCGGCACTACGCGCATGCTCCTAGGGCGATAGATTGGTAGGAAAATACCATCGCTTGTCCCCGACCGCCACTCATAAGGAAGACAATCAAATAACACCTCATGTTTCAAATTTGTTGCATAACGTTTACCATACGTGCATGCTACGGGACTTGCAAACCTCAACACAGGTACTTCTCAATTTCACAACTACTCAACTAGCATGACTTTGATATTATTACCTCCATATCTCAAAACAATCATCAAGCATCAAACTTTTCTTAGTATTCAATACACTCATACGAAAGATTTATTATTAATCTTGCATACCAAGCATATTAGGATTTTAAGCAAATTACCATGCTATTAAGACTCTCAAAATAATCTAAGTTAAGCATGAAAGATCAATAGTTTCTATAAAACAAATCCACCACCGTACTCTAAAAGATATAAGTGAAGCACTAGAGCAAAATTATAAAGCTCAAAAGATATAAGTGAAGCACATAGAGTATTCTATCAAATTCCAAATCATGTATGGCTCTATCAAAAGGTGTGTACAGAAAGGATGATTGTGGTAAACTAACAAGCAAAGACTCAAATCATAAAATACGCTCCAAGCAAAACACATATTATGTGGTGAATAAAAATATAGCTCCAAGTAAAGTTACCGATAGAAGTAGATGAAAGAGGGGATGCCTTCCGGGGCATTCCCAAGCTTTGGCTTTTCAGTGTCCTTAGATTATCTTGGGGGTGCCATGGACATACCCAAGCTTAGGCTCTTGCCACTCCTTGTTCCATAGTCCATCAAATCTTTACCCAAAACTTGAAAACTTCAAAACACAAAACTTAAAGTAGAAAACTCGTGAGCTCCGTTAGCAAAAGAAAACAAAAGACCACTTCAAGGTACTGTAATGAACTCATTATTTATTTATATTGGTGTTATACCTACTGTATTCCAACTTCTCTATGGATTATAAACTATTTTACTAGCCATAGATTCATCAAAATAAGCAAACAACACACGAAAAACAGAATCTGTCAAAAACAGAACAGTCTGTAGTAATCTGTAGCTAGCGCAAGATCTGGAACCCCAAAAATTCTACAATAAATTGCTGGACGTGAGGAATTTATCTATTAATCATCTGCAAAAATAATTAACTAAATAGCACTCTCCAAATAAAAATGACAGCATTTCTCGTGAGCGCTAAAGTTTCTGTTTTTTACAGCAAGTTCAACAAGACTTTCCCCAAGTCTTCCCAACGGTTCTACTTGGCACAAAAACTAATTAAACACAAAAAACACAATCAAAACAGAGGCTAAATAATTTATTTATTACTAAAAAGGAGAAAAAAAGCAAGGAATAAAAATAAAATTGGGTTGCCTCCCAACAAGCGCTATCGTTTAACGCCCCTAGCTAGGCATAACAAGCAAGAATAGATCTAGGTATTGCCATCTTTGGTAGGCAATACATAAGTGGATCTCATGATAGATTCATATGGTAATTTTATTTTCTTTTTAGGGAAGTGTTCCATGCCCTTTTTTAATGGAAATTGAAATCTAATATTCCCTTCCTTCATATCAATAATTGCACCAACCGTTCTAAGGAAAGGTCTACCGGGAATAATAGGGCAAGAGGGATTGCAATCTATATCAAGAACAATAAAACCTACGGGCACATAATTCCTATTTGCAACAATAAGAACATCATTAATTCTTCCCATAGGTTTCTTAATAGTGGAATCCGCAAGATGCAAGTTTAGAGAGCAATCATCAAAATCGCGGAAATCTAGCAAATCACACAAAGTTTTGGGAATAGTAGAGACACTAGCACCGAAATCACACAAAGCATAAAACTCATGATATTTAATTTTTATTTTAATAGTAGGTTCCCACTCATCATAAAGTTTTCTAGGGATAGAAACTTCCAATTCAAGTTTTTCTTCATAAGATTGCATCAAGGCATCAACGATATGTTTAGTAAACGCTTTATTTTGACTATAAGCGTGAGGAGATTTTAGAACGGATTGCAACAAGGAAATACAATCAATTAAAGAGCAATTTTCATAGTTAAATTCCTTGAAATCCAATATAGTGGGTTTAGCATCATCTAGGTTTTTAATTTCTTCAATCCCACTTTTATCAAATTTAGCATCAAGATCAACAAATTCTGAATTCTTAGAACGCCTTCTAGTAAAGGTGGATCATATTCAGTCCCCTCATTATCAAGATTCTTATTGCAAAACAAAGATTTAATAGGGGACACATCAATAACTTTTAGATCTTCATCATTATTTTCATAGGAATCCGGTTTAGCGGCCATCTTATTGACTAAGGTAGCTTGCATATCCAAAATTTCAGCAGTTAATTTTTCAAGATGGGAAATTTGAGATCTTATACCATCAAATTCTTTAGACATATCATCGAGCTCTTTATTCATATAATTCATGAAACTTTTTTGTTCCTTAAGCTCATTTCTAAAGAAATTATTATGCTCAAATTGTAAAACCATAAACTTCCTGGCGTTGTTTTCGATCTCCTCTAACCTTTTAAGGTGAAGATCACCAAATCTAGGTAGAGCCATCGTGACAAACAAGCAAACTAACAAACAAGCAAACAAAAAGCAAGCGGGCAAAAGAGGCAAATAGAAAAAAGAGAGGGAGGATAGGGAGAGAGAGGGCGAATAAAAGGCTAGGGTGAATTGGGGGGAGAGGAAAACGAGAGGCAAATGGCAAATAATGTAATGCGGGAGATAGGGATTGTGATGGGTACTTGGTATGTTGACTTTTGCGCAGACTCCCCGGCAACGGCGCCAGAAATTCTTCTTGCTACCTCTTGAGCACTGCGTTGGATTTCCCTGAAGAGGAAGGGATGATGCAGCAAAGTAGCGTAAGTATTTCCCTCAGTTTTTGAGAACCAAGGTATCAATCCAGTAGGAGGCCATGCACAAGTCCCTCGTACCTACACAAAAACAATAGCTCAACGCAACTAACGCACTTAGGGGTTGTCAATCCTTTCAAGGTCACTTACGAAAGTGAGATCTGATAGAGATGATAAATAATATTTTTTGGTATTTTTGGTATAGAGATGCAAAGTAAAAAGTAAAAGCAAAGTAAAAGCAAAGCAATAATAAAGTGATGGAGATTGATATGATGAGAAAGAGACCCGGGGGCCATAGGTTTCACTAGTGGCTTCTCTCAAGAGCATAATTATTCTATGATGGGTGAACAAATTACTGTTGAGCAATTGACAGAATTGAGCATAGTTATGAGAATATCTAGGTATGATCATGTATATAGGCATCACGTCCGAGACAAGTAGACCGAAACGATTCTACATCTACTACTATTACTCCACTCATCGACCGCTATCCAGCATGCATCTAGAGTATTAAGTTAAAAACAGAGTAACGCCTTAAGAAAGATGACATGATGTAGAGGGATAGTTTCATGCAATATGATAAAAAAAACCCATCTTGTTAACCTCAATGGCAATGATACAATACGTGCCTTGCTGCCCCTTCTGTCACTGGGAAAGGACACCGCAAGATCGAACCCAAAGCTAAGCACTTCTCCCATGGCAAGAAAAACCAATCTAGTAGGCCAAACCAAACTGATAATTCGAAGAGACTTGCAAAGATAACCAATCATACATAAAATAATTTAGAGAAGATTCAAATATTATTCATAGATAGACTTGATCGTAAACCCACAATTCATCGATCTCAACAAACACACCGCAAAAAGAAGATTACATCGAATAGATCTCCACGAGAGAGGGGGAGAACATTGTATTGAGATCCAAAAAGAGAGAAGAAGCCATCTAGCTACTAACTATGGATCCGTAGGTCTGAAGTAAACTACTCACACTTCATTGGAGAGGCTTGGATGATGATGTAGAAGCCCTCCGTGATCGATGCCCCCTTCGGCGGAGCTCCGAAACAGGCCCCAAGATGGGATCTCGTGGATACAGAAAGTTGCGGCGGTGGAATTAGGTTTTTGGCTCCCTCTTTGATCGTTTGGGGGTACGTGGGTATATATAGGAGAAAGAAGTACATCGGTGGAGCTTCGAGGGGCCCACGAGGCAGGGGGCGCGCCCTAGGGGGGCGCCCTCCACCCTCGTGGCTGCCTCGTGGCTTTCTTGACGGAGGGTCCAAGTCTCCTGGATCTTATCTGATGAGAAAATCCCGTTTCTGAAGGTTTCATTCCGTTTGGACTCCGTTTGATATTCCTTTTCTTCGAAACCCAAAAACAGGCAAAAACAGCAATTCTGGGCAGGGCCTCCGGTTAATAGGTTAGTCCCAAAAATAATACAAAATTGGAAAATAAAGCCCAATATAGTCCAAAACAGTAGATAATATAGCATGGAGCAATCAAAAATTATAGATACATTGGAGACGTATCAAACCACTTACGAGTCGGCTTGGGGCTTAGTATGACACCGGTGCTTCGGGACAACCTCGACGTCTGGCTCCGAGTCATCGGTGTCGGATCACGGGTTCCGGCAAAACCCTTAAGATTCGAACACTGGGGTGCGCGTGAAGATCTCCCCCCTATCGATCCATGTCCTAACTTAGCTAAGATCTCACGAACTAACTCGACGAACTCGCAACACAAAGGACACAAGATTTATACTGGTTTGGGCCACCGTTGTGGTGTAATACCCCACTCCAGTGTGGTGGTGGTGGATTGCCTCTTGGGCTGAGGACGAAAAGTACAAGGGGAAGAACCGCCTCCTGAGGTTGAGGTGTTCTTGTGCTTGGTGAACTTGTGTGTGTGAGGATCCAGTCCAAGGTTCTGTTCTCGACCCGTCCCCTACTATGGTGATGGCTAGTCCTATTTATAGAGGCACTGGTCCCTCCCCAAATATTGAGCAGTTAGGGAGCCAACAACGGCCAATTTGAAAGGGGACAGCTAGTACAAGCTATCCTGACAAAAGCAGTCTTCGCCTGCCAAAGGCTCTGGTGGTGACACCGTCTTAGGCTCCACGGTGACCTCTGTCTTGCCATCCTTCTGGTCTTGGTCTCATTGCACCAATATGGAAACCTTTGCTTGGTGCCTCGGTACTCCGCGCCTGCGCTTGCCCCCTTAGCACCAAAGAGGAAACAAGGACATTGCGTGCGCTGGTGCCCGCCTGGCGCCCGCCTGGTCTCGATCGTCATGGCTTACGTCACGAGAACCTCGTGAGGTTTGACTGGCCTTGAACTCTCCGCCCCTCGCGAGCCAGCCTGGTAAGGCCGCTCCTGAGGGGGTCTTGTGTCGTCCGCCCCGCGAGGCTTGGCCCCTCGCGAGGGTCTTGATTCCTTGTTGATGAAGATGGGTCGTACATGCCTGCTAGCAAAGCCATGCCGTGGGCCGCAGGCATGCAAATCTGGGGACCCCCGTTCCCAAAACTCCGACAGTAGCCCCTGGGCCCAAGGCGCACTCGGGCTTGGCTTCGGGGCGAAGCCAAAGGTCAAGTGCAGAGCGCCACGGGCCCCAATAGCCTGCGGACTCGATCGACGCGTGGCGGTTGACTGGACGTGGGCGTCTCCGCTTCAAAACACTGCCTCGGCAACTGCCTGACTTGACAAGTCCCTGCGACATGCAAGGAAAACCATCATTACCTGTGATCGTGGGGGGCACTAGTTGGCCTTCTCCTGGTATAAATAGGAGGGGGGCGGAGCCCCCCGTCGCCCATGTTTCCTCTGCCTCTTCCGCTTCTTCTCCTTCCTTGCTCCTCTACTGCTACCAATGGCGCCATCGAGGAGGTTCACCGCTGCGGAGAAGGGGAAGGCCCCTCGCGAGGGGCCTGGCTCTCCGGTGCCCAAGCGTGGACGCGGCCGTCCCCGCAAGCACACCGCAACCCCCGCGGCGGCTCCGCACAGCCATGGTGGTGCCGCTTCGCGGGGCAGGGGTCGCTCCGGTTGTGGCGGTCCCGTTGATGAAGGGAGACGTGTTGTGGTCGCGCGGCCTCCCCATACACGCTTCCACTCGGTGGAGATGCTGCCGGAGTTTGTCGTTTGGTCGGAGAACCCGGCCGGCAACTGGCTTCAGCTCCCGCGCTTCTTCGCCGACGAGCTGCCGGCCTCAGGTCCTGGCGGGCTTTGGCTACAGGCAGACGGCTGTTGCGGCAGGGCTTCCTGGGTTGCGGCCACGGTCTCCACCACGGGCAATGTAGCTCTGGCCCGCGGTTGGCAGATGTTTGCCTACGCGCGCAGCCTGGGCAGGCGGTGCACCCTTCACTTCAAGTACGACGGCGACGCGACCCTTTATGTGTGGGTGTTTGGGGAAGATGGTCGCCGCACCGGGTGCTGCCCCGCGGTGAGCGACGGCGAGGAGGTGGTCGGCCTTGGCGACGGCCACGACGAGGATGAGGGCGAACCCGCCCTTGGTGCCGACCGCGTCTCATCCGGCTATGACAGCTCTTCCCCCAGTGACAGCTCCAGCAGTGGCGGCTACGACCAACCGCCACGCCGCCGTGCCCGCTTCGAAGATGGTGGCGGGTCGTCTCATCACCGCGCCTCCGCCTTCGTGAAGTGTGAGGAGGGGTCCGGCTAAGCTCGGGTGGGCGCTGGGGCCTGCGCCCGTAGACCGCTGTAGGCGCCGCTTCTATTTTGTTCTTCTTTTCCTTCCTGCATCAGAAAGAAACTAGAATGGACCCCGGAGGGGCGTGTATCGAACTATGATCTCAATCGTTATGTTATGTTTGCCGTTCCTGTGCCGTGTCGCAACATCGTCGTTTTCTGTAGGGATAACTTAGCTCAACTTGTTTTGACTGGCCTCCTCCTCATGAGGCGCTTGCTTCCTAGTGCCTGTCGAAGCCTCCTTGACCTCATATGCGCTTAGGAACTGCAAAAAATTCGTCAAGAGGTTTATCGCTCACCCGGGGCTTGGTCATGGGCGCCGCTGGCCTTGACTCAGTGCTTCGCATTGCGATACCCATGCGGCACAGATTAGGAGAGGTGCGCCAGCTTGTGGGCTCGAACGAGGGTGCCTCACGAAAAGATAGAAGGAGGAAGCTCATGAAGGTACCTGTTCAGCCCCCTCGTGAGGGACGCGAGGGAGAGTACAGGTCGACCAAAGAGGCGAAGGCTGAAACAGAGGCAGAAAGGGATAAAACGGGACCAGCAAGAGACACTAGAAAGCAAATTTCAATTAAAAGAGGGGCGAGCCAACTTCGGAAAGCAAATGAAAAGCCGTGTACGGCACCTAGTCTAGTCTTCGACGTCTTCTCACCAGCGCGGAGCTAAGTGCTGCCACTCGGCATGGGAGGGAGCCCCCGAGGCCCAAGGGCGGTTCTCCTAAGGATCCGAGGCGTGTACAGCCCCACTCATTATTACGTGAGAGTGTCACGGGCGGCGATTCTTCATAGGCACGGGGCCTTGCTTCACATGCACCGAGCCTTTCATCACAGGCACCGGGCCTTGCTTCACAGGCACTGGGCCTTTCTTCACAGGCACCGGGCCTTTCTTCACAGGCACCGGGCCTTTTTCATAGGCACGGGGCCTTTCTTCATGGGTAGAACTTCTGGAGGTGTTGGATGTTCCAGGCGTTCTGGACGGGTACCCCATCCTGTGTCTCCAGGCGTGCGGCGCCAGGCCTGGAGGTGTGGACGACCTTGAACGGGCCCTCCCACATGGGCAAGAGCTTATGCAGCCCCTCCCTGGAGAGCACCCGCCTCAGGACGAGGTCACCCACCTCAACAGTCCTGGAGCAGACGCTGCGGTAGTGGTACCGCCGCAGTGCCTGCTGGTATCTTGCCACCCATAGTGCAGCTTCGCGGCGTCGTTCCACCCCCAGCATGAGGTCCATCCCCCGCATGGCGTCCTGCTGCGTTGCTACCTCTTGAGCACTGCGTTAGTTTTCCCTTGAAGAGGAAAGGGTGATGCAGCAAAGTAGCATAAGTATTTCCCTTGGTTTTTGAGAACCAAGGTATCAATCCAGTAGGAGGCCACGCACGAGTCCCTCGCACCTACACAAACAAATAAAATCCTCACAATCAATGCAATAAAGGGGTTGTCAATCCCTTCATGGTCACTTACAAAAGTGAGATCTGATAGATATGATAAGATAATATTTTTGGTATTTTTATGATAAATATGAAAAGTAAATAAAGCGAAATAAAAATGGCACCACAAATAGCTTGTTGACGGGAGATTAATATGATGGAAAATATACGCGGGGGCCATAGGTTTCACTAGTGGCTTCTCTCGAGAGCATAAGTATTACAGTGGGTAAACAAATTACTGTTGAGCAATTGACAGAATTGAGCATAGTTATGAGAATATCTAGGTATGATCATGTATATAGGCATCACGTCCGAGACAAGTAGATCGACTCATGCCTGCATCTACTACTATTACTCCACACATCGACTGCTATCTAGCATGCATCTAGAGTATTCAGTTCAAAGGAACAGAGTAACGATTTAAGTAAGATGACATGATGTAGAGGGATAAACTCATGCAATATGATATAAACCCCATCTTGTTATCCTTGATGGCAAAAATACAATACGTGCCTTGCTGCCCCTACTATCACTGGGAAAGGACACCGCAAGATTGAACCCAAAGCTAAGCACTTCTCCCATTGCAAGAAAGATCAATCTAGTAGGCCAAACCAAACTGATAATTCAAAGAGACTTGCAAAGATAACCAATCATACATAAAAGAATTCAGAGAAGATTCAAATATTGTTCATAGATAAACTTGATCATAAACCCACAATTCATCGGTCTCAACAAACACACCGCAAAAGAAGATTACAACGAATAGATCTCCATGAGAATCGTGGAGAACTTTGTATTGAGATCCAAAGAGAGAGAAGAAGCCATCTAGCTAATAACTATGGACCCGAAGGTCTGAGGTAAACTACTCACACATCATCGGAGAGGCTATGGTGTTGATGTAGAAGCCCTTCGTGATCGATGCCCCCTCCGACGGAGCTCCGGAAAAGGCCCCAAGATGGGATCTCATGGGTACAGGAGGTTGCGGCGGTGGAATTAGGTTTTTGGCTCCGTATCTGGTAGTTTGGGGGTACGTAGGTATATATAGGAGGAAGAAGTACGTCAGTGGAGCAACATGGGCCCCACGAGGGTGGAGGGCGCGCCTGGGGGGGTAGGCGCGCCCCCCTACCTCGTGCCTTCCTAGTAGCTTTCTTGATGATCACGTTCGTTCCAAAAATCACGTTCCCGAAGGTTTCATTCCGTTTGGAGTCCGTTTGATACTCTTTTTCTGCGAAACTCTGAAATAGGCAAAAAACAGCAATTCTGGGCTAGGCCTCCGGTTAATAGGTTAGTCCCAAAAATAATATAAAAGTGTATAATAAAGCCCAATAATATCCAAAACAGAATATAATATAGCATGGAACAATCAAAAATTATAGATACGTTGGAGACGTATCATGCATCTCATCAAACGTCAGGAGCCGTGCGGAGCGATGCTCGACCTCGTGAGGGAGGACTGCTTCTTCTCCATAGACGAGCAACAACGGGGTTTTGCCCATTGGCTTGGTGGTGGTGGTGCGGATCAACCACAGTAGAGACTGGAGCTCGTCGTGGCAGCCCCTGCCGCAGGCTTCGAGCTTCTTCTTGAAGGTCCTGGTCTTGAGGCCCTTCAGGACCTCCGTGTTGGCGCGTTCGGCCTGGCCATTGCTTCTGGGGTGTGCTACTGAGGCGTAGCAGATTCGCGTTCCAAGGTTAGCACAATATGACTTGAAGAGATTACTAGTGAACTGCGAGTCGTTATCGGTGATGATGCGGTTGGGGACCCCAAAACGGCTCACGAGGCACTTGATGAACTTGACTGCAGAGCAAGCTGGGATGGCGCGGACGGCTTCAACCTCTGGCCACTTAGTGAATTTGTCGATGGCGACGTAGAGGTATCGATAGCCCCCAGGCGCCTAAGGGAACGGGCCCAGAATATCCAGCCCCCAGACCGTGAACGGCCACGAGAGTGGGATGGTCTGGAGGCCCTGAGCTGGCTAATGGATCTGCATGGCATGGAATTGGTAGGCCTCGTAGGACTTCACCAGCTCGGCCACGTCATTGAGCGCCGTAGGCCAGTAGAATCCACTTCGGAATGCCTTGCCGATGAGGGTTCGCGATGACGAGTGGTACCCACAGTCTCCGCCGTGTATGTCAGCTATCAACTCTTTCTCCTGTTCCCTGGAGACACAACGCAGTGTAACATCATTTGGTCACTTCCTGTATAACTCACCGTCCTGGATGCAGTATGTTGTGGCCTGATGGGCCACGCGCTCCACGTCCTCCTCCTTATCTGGCATCGCCCCTTGCATCAGGTATTCCTTTAATTCCTTGGTCCAGCATCCCTCCTAGGGCTCAAGTGCCAGGAGTAGGCGCGCACCTGAGGTCGGGCCACAGGCTAGGGCTCCTGAGGCAGGCGGCTGCGGGAGTTCCTCCCGAGGCTGAGTTATTCTTGAAAGCGGCGGCGTTGCTGATGGCTTGAAGAGCCGCTCCTCGAAGACGCCAGGCTCCTGGGGCTATCGCTTGGATGCTCTTCTGGCGATGTCGTCTGCTTCCTTGTTGGTGCCACGGGGCACGTGCTGCAACTCCAGGCCCAGAAATTGCTTCTCCATCTTGCGCACCTCCATGAGGTATGCTTCCATGTGCTCGTCCTTCGGCTCGTATACCTTGTTGGAGAAGTTGACGAGGAGCTGTGAGTCCCCCTGATAGTGAGACGCTTCACCCCCAGTGTCGCCGCAGCCTTCAGGCTGGCTATGAGGCCCTCGTATTCTGCAATATTGTTGGAGACCTTCTCGCCATGCTGGAAGCAGAGCTGCACGGCGTAGTAGAGATTGTCCTAAGTGGGAGAGATGAGGACTGCTCCAGCCCCCGCGCCCTGGCACGCGAAGGCACCATTGAAATACATGACCCAGCCATCAGGCGCCTCGCTTCCCGGCGAGAGGGGCCGGTCTTCGCCTTCTTCAAGCGTCGGGGCGTCTGTCCATTCTGCCACGAAATCAGTGAGTGCGGCCCCCTTGATGACCCTAGTAGTACTGAACTCCAGCTAGAATGCTTGCAACTCGATGTTCATTCAGCGACTCTTCCGGCAGAGTTGGGGCTCTTGAGCACTCTCTCCAATGGGTAAGCTGAGATGACCTTGATGGGGTGGCCCTGGGAGTAGTGTCGTAGCTTTCGCGAGGCCACTAGGAGCGCAAGTAGGATCTTTTGACGCATGGGGTACCGTGATCTTGCGTCCCGCAACACCGTACTAACGAAGTATACCGGGTGGTCGACGAGGGTAGGCATGCTGGTGAGGTTTGCGTCTTCCGGAAGTTGGGGTGCCTCTTGAGGAGGTAGAGCCCCTGACGCTTGGTCGCTTGCCAATTCTTCGCGAGCTTGGGGGCATCGCCTTGCCGAGACTGATCCTCTGCCGCTGCTGCTGCGGCCCTTGTGGCGCCCTCCTGGTCTTGCATCGTCTCTGCTGGAGGCGTGGCACGACGCGATGCGCCCTTGGCTTGGTGTTCTTCCCGAGCCACCACCAGAGCCGCGCTGGCTGAGTATGGGGTGGCGGTAAGATAGAGCACTAGGGGCTCGCGAGGTCGTGGCACCACCATCACTGGAGGGTTGGTCAGGTGTCTCTTGATGTCTTGAAAAGCTTGGTCGGCCTCCGGGGTCCACTCGAACGGGCCCTTCTTTTTCATCAGCTTGAAAAAGGGTAGGGCGCGCTCTCCTAGCTTGGAGATGAAGCACCGCAATGTAGTCACCCGACCAGCCAACTTCTGTATTTCCTTGAGGGTCTGTGGTGGACTCATGCCTTCAATGGCCTTGACCTTCTCTGGGTTGGCCTTGATCCCCCTGTGGGACACCAGGAAACCCAGCAGCTTGCCGGAAGGGACGCCAAACACGCATTTTTCCGGATTGAGCGTCAAGTCCACCTGGAGAAGGCTTTCAAAGGTCTCCTCTAGGTCTTGGATCAAGGTCCCCGCCTCCCGAGACTTCACCATGATGCTGTCGACGTAGGATTCAGTGTTTCTCCCGAGCTGCCGCCCTAGGGCGATGTGCATGAGTCGCTGGAAGGTTGCGCCCACGTTGCGCAGCCAGAACGGCATGCAAGTGTAGCAGTACACCCCATGCGTGGTCAGGAAGGCCGTCTTCTCCACATCTTCTACCGCCATCTTGATCTGGTGATATCGTGAGAACGCGTCCAGGAAGCATAGCAAGTCGCACTCGGCGGTGGAGTCGACGATCTGGTCGATGCGTGGAAGCGGGAATGGATCTTGGGGGCGGGCCTTGTTCAGGTTGCTGAAGTCGATGCACATCCGCTCCTTCCCGCCTTTCTTGGGGATGACGACGGGGTTCGCCAGCCACTCGGGGTACCGAACCTCGCGAATGACACCCGCAGCCTCCAACTTGCGGGTTTCTTGGACTGCCACCTTACCTTCTGCTTCATAGGGCGTACGTTGGGGCACACCTTTATGTGGTGCTCTATTACCTCTCTTGGGACCCCTACCATCTGATCGGGCTCCCAGGCAAACACTCCCTTGTTTGCACGCAAAAACTTCACTAGTGCCTCCTCCCGAGCAGGCTCGAGGTTGGCGCCTATGGTAAAGGTTTCCCCTGAGGACCCGTCCTCCTCGACCAACACTTGCTTGGTTTCTGCCTTGTCCCGAGTGAAGAACTGCTTCTTCTTGGTTGGTGTGGCTCCCTTGGCCTTGGAGGTATCCGCGTCGGTGGGTTGTGCTGTCGCGGCGGCCTTGAGGGCAAGCTTGAGCACCGCCAGGGCCTCCTTGGCGCCCCCCTTGATGGTGAGGACACCTTGGCTCCCCGACATCTTCATGAGATTGTAAGCAGAATGGGTTGCTGACATGAACTGGGCCAGAGCTAGGTACCCGAGGACGGTGTTGTATGGGAGGCCAATGCAGGCGATGTCGAAGTCAATGAGCTTGGTGCGGTAGTTGTCACGCGTGCCGAAGGTCATGGGGAGGCGGATCTGCCCCAGGGAGCGGGCGGGGCCTCCGCCAACTCCCGAGAAGGGCTTGCTGGGGCGGAGCCGCTCGAACGGTACGTGGAGGAGGCTGAAGGCCTCGACGGAGAGCACATTGAGGCCGGCACCGCCATCGACGAGCGTCTTGGTGATGGATACGTGGCAGATCGTGGGTGCGCACAACATTGGGAGCGCATCCGAGCCGACGATGGAGGCGGGATGATCCCCCGAGTCGAAGGTGAGGTTGGCCTCAGGCGTGGCCCAGCCGGACGGAGCCCCCGGGCGCTTGGAAGCGACGCCAATCTGGCGAAAGTACGGCTTGACGTGCCGATCTGAGGGTGGTGTTTGTGAACCGCCGAGAAGAGCTACGGCGATGGGGGCCGCCGGTTCCCCGAAGCGAGTGATGAAGAGGTTGCGCGGCTCCTCCCAGGTGGTGACAGAAGACTCCGGCAAGTGGAGGAGCCAGGCGTGCGGCACGTCTACAAGGGCCATTGGGAACCAGTCGGCCATGATCTTGTCATCGCCCCGGCTTCTAGGATGGCCTCCTTGTATGCTAGCAGGAAAGCCGACGGGTCCGCCACGCTGTCGTAGCGAGGCGGCATCTACGGCTTGAACTTGGGTGGCAACTGCACCCGCCGCAAGGCGGGGGCAAGGGCTCGGAGCCCCCGAGCACCGCCGTGGGCACCGGAAGATTCAGCCGGAGGGGCGCCCGCCATGGGGAGCGGGCATGGAGATGGTGGAGCGCGAGTCGATGGAAGGAATACTCTGGCGCACCCCTACCTGGCGCACCAAATGTCGGATCATGGGTTCCGGCAAAACCCTTAAGGTTCGAACACTGGGTTGCGCGCGAAGATCTCCCCTCTATCGATCCACGTCCTAACTTAGCTAAGATCTCACGAACTAACTCGACGAACTCGCAACACAAAAGACACAAGATTTATACTGGTTCAGGCCACTGTTGTGGTGTAATACCCTACTCCAGTGTGGTGGTGGTGAATTGCCTCCTGGGCTGAGGACGAACAGTACAAGGGGAAGAACAGCCTCCTGAGGTTGAGGTGTTCTTGTGCTTGGTGAACTTGTGTGTGTGAGGATCCGGTCCAAGGTTCTGTTCTCAACCCGTCCCCTACTATGGTGGTGGCTAGTCCTATTTATAGAGGCCCTGGTCCTCTCCCCAAATATTGAGCGGGAAGGGAGCCAACAACGGCTAATTTGAAAGGGGATAGCTAGTACAAGCTATCTTGACAAAAGCAGTCTTCGCCTGCCAAAGGCTCTGGTGGTGACGCCGTCTTGGGCTCCACGGTGACCTCCGTCTTGCCGTCCTTCTGGTCTTTGTCTCGTTGCACAAATATGGAAACCTTTGCTTGATGCCTCGGTACTCCGCGCCTGTGCTTGCCCCCTTAGCACCAAAGAGGAAACAAGGACGATGCGCGTGCTGGCGCCCGCCTGGCGCCCGCGTGGTCTCGGTTGTCATGGCTTACGTCACGAGAACCTCGCGATGTTTGCCTGGCCTTGAACTCTCCTCCCCTCACGAGCCAGCCTGGTGAGGCCGCTCCTGAGGGGGTCTTGTGTCGTCAGCCCCGCGAGGCTTGGCCCCTCGCGAGGGTCTTGATTCCTTGTTGATGAAGATGGGACGTACATGATTGCTAGCAAAGCCACGCCATGGGCCGCAGGAAGGCAAGTCTAGGGACCCCCGTTCCTAGAACACCGACAATCAAGGAGGGTAATTTTGTCCCTCTTGGATGCTTCGGCTTCTAGGTCTTTGGAGGTCGCCCTCTTTTTGCCCTTGTGGGGAGGATCTTCTTCTTCCTCCGCCTCCTCGTCGGCGCCATCACCCTCTTGAGAGGACTGGGCATCAGCGTCTCCGGACACTACGTCCGAAGTGCCCTCCTCTCTTTTCTTCTTCTTCTTCTTCTTGTCCTTCTTTGCCGGCGCCTGGTATGGGGCCGGGACCATCACCCTCATTAGAAGGGGATTGGCTAGGTCTTCGGGGAGCGGAGCCGGACACCGGATCTGCTCCGCCTTCTTAATACAAACCTGTTTGGGGATGGATTACTTAGCACCGCTCCCTCGGATTAATGAAGCCTATTGGTGTTCAGAGTTTTTAGAATTTACCTCAGAGGCCGGATGGTTGCAGTCGAGGCTGGTGTCATCTGAGGACCTTGGCCACAACTTCTACTTCTTAAAAAGCAGCTTCCAGATCCCCTTATCCGTTGTGTCGTAGAACCATTGTAGGGTCCGCGGCCCTTCCGGATTGAACTCCCACATCTTGAGGGGCCGCCTCTGGCAGGGAAGAGCTCGGCGGATCAGCATCGCTTGGATTACGTCATCAAGGGTAATGTCCTTCGCTATTATGCTCTTAACGCATTTCTGCAGCAGCACCTCAAGGACAGACCCCCAGTCCAGACCCTTGTCGGTCCAAGATGTAAGCCTCGGTGGGGGTCCATATCTAAAGGCTGTGTAACGCCCCGGATACAACTTTCCATATTTGTAACTTTGACTCTTGCCTTTTCCGGAGATGCGATATGTTTTTTCCCTTCGTGGTTGGGTTTTGTTTTTCGTTTTGCATTTTGTTCATGGCATGCATGTCATATCATGTCATCATGTTCATCGCATTTGTATTCTTGTTCGTCTCATGCATCCGAGCATTTTCCCCATTGTCCATTTTGTAATCCGACACTCCTACGTCCTCCAGCGCCCTCTTTTGTCTCTTTTCGTGAGCAGGTGTTAAACTTTCTCGGAATGGACCGAGATTTGCCAAGCGGCCTTGGTACACCACCGGTAGACCTCATGTCAAGTTTCGTGCCATTTGGAGTTCATTTGATACTCCAACGGTTAACCGGGGAACCGTAAAGGCCTCGTGCGTGTTGCAGCCCAACACCCCTCCAAAGTGGCCCAATAGCCCTCTCAAACCCCCTCCATCCTCTCGGTCGTACGATCACAATCGCGTGGCCGAAAACTGCACTCCAATTGGACTCTCCTAGCTCCCTCTACCTATAAATAGACCTCCCCTCCGAAATTCGTGTAGTCTAACCCTAGATCCATCTTCCCCGCGCCGCCGGACATGTCCGCCCGGCGGCCGGACACGTCTGCCGCCTCCCGCGCCCATTCAGGGGCCGCCATGTGGCGCCACCGAGCCGTCCCCACCGCCGGCCCGCCAGGCCCGGGTCGCCCCCCCCCCCCCCCCGAGCCCGCGCGTTCCTCCCGCGCCCTGCCGCGCGCCCCGCCGTTCGCCGCCTGCACAGCGCCCTGCTCCGCCGGTGAACGCCGGTGCCAGCGCCGCCCGCCGTCTTCTCCGTGCCGCGCCTGTCACATCCCTAGTTCTGGTATGACCTAGGCTAGCTAGTCATGTGTGCATCACGTTTAAATTTCATTTAAATTTGAAATGGGGGTTTGTGAAACCCTCAGAATCATTTCTGGAAATAACCCAGTTAAAAATTGCTCCAAAAAGGTCCAAGAAAATGTTCATGTTGCTCTCTGAAAATATTGGACATAGATAAAAATCAAACCAATATTTTTAGGATCTCATAAGTATTTATTCTGGGCATTTGGAATTAATCCAATATTTATTTGCATTGGATATATATGTTATATATTTTATATATGTCCAAAAATTCTGAATTTTGCTGAGGGGCTTTGGAATAATCCCTTAGGTCCCTGCAAAAATTGACAGAAGTAAATAAAATGATTTAGTATTTTTACTAAATCAAAACCAATGTCAGAAAATAGAAAACAGAAAACAAAAGTAAGGGAAATACTTACCTGGGCCAACTCACCTGTGCAGCCTGGCCTGGCCCTGCGGCCCAGCAGGCCGGCCCAGCCCAACTGCCAGGAGCTTCTTCAAGCTCCTGCCAGTAGGAGCTGCTATGTGGCCACGCCACAGCCGGCCGTGGCCACGTCTCCCCGCCACCTCCTGCTTCCCCTCCTCGTCTCTCTGGCCTCCCTGGACGTCGCCACGACGCCCCGCACCTCTCTACCTCTCCCTCGCTCTCCCTCCTCCCCTGGTTCTCTCCCGCGCGACCGCCCGAGCACTGCCGTCGCCGCCGTTCGCCGTTTCCGTAGCCACCGCCTCCCCCTCGCTTCTCCGACCAGCTCAAAAGCTCCGCCATGTCGCCGTCCACCTCTCCGTCGAGCCACGCGCCTCGGGAGGCCCTGGAGCACCTCCATCGCCGTCGTCTTCATCTCCGGCCGCCGTGGATCCCCATCGCCGCCCCGCCGTCTTCAGTGCATCCCCGAGCTCGCCGTCAAGCCCGCCGAGACCGCTATGAGCTGCTGCTCCTCCTCTCCCTCGCCGTTTGCTCGCTTGCATACCGTAGCCGCTGCCTCGCCGATGACCGTGACCGTCGCCGCCTGAGCTCGTCACCGACGCAGCTCCGGTGACCAAATGGTCGCCCCAGCAAGTCCAAACCTCTCCCCGCACCACGCAGAGGCCGTAGGTGCTACGCCCGCATCGCCACGCCCACTGCAGCTTCGAACCCGAGCTCGACCAAACTCCGGCCTCCGCGGACTTGCTCGCCGTCGTTGGCTCCGGCCACCATAGGCCCGGCCTCCACCACCACTAGACGCGCGCCTGCAAGAGCTCTCCAACGAGCCCAAGAACAGCCACGCTCGTGCCCTGTGGCCGTTTTCCGAGCCGCGCCACCGTCTCGGGCCTATGGTCACTGACGCGTGGGCCACCCCCCTGACATCTTTAGTTAGTATTAGATTAACACTAATTAATCTAGGTTATTTACCTAGTTAGTCACTGACCAGTGGGCCCGGCGCCCACTACTCCTAATTAGACTAAATAAACCCCATGTTAACCAACTGAGTCACTGGCGTGTGGACCCCACACGTCAAGTTTGACTTGGTCAGCGCTGTTGACTTGCTGACGCAAGCATGACGCTGTGCTGACGCAATATTTCATTTTTTGGTTTAAAATTAATCAGGAAATTCTAGAAAATGTTCAAAACTTCTAAAAACCATAGAAAATAATCTATAACTCAGAATGAAATAATTTATATATGAAAAATTATCAGAAAAATTCAAGGAATCTGTTTATGGCATTTTCATGCATGTTTGAACAATGTTTGTCCTCTGTTTTGGACAAAACAAATAAATGGCGTTTAACTAATCATATATGGAGTTTGAATTTGAATCTTGTATTCAAACCAACTTCATTTAATTGTGTTGCTAGTTGCATTAGCTCATACAACATCACATACTCATGCCATGTTCATGCATCATAATTTTGCATATGCTTGTGTTTGATTTCCGACACCATTCCTTCTCGATAGGTCCTGCTCCGGAAAGTGTTCGAGAGTACCTATCAGTGGAGTAGTGCCCCCCTGTTGATCTACCAGGCAAGCAAACCCCCTTGTTCATTTAGATACAATCCTACTCTCTCGCTCCTGCTCTCATTATTGCATTAGGACAACAACGATTCAACTGCTACTTTATGCTGCGGTAGTTGAACCCATTCCTCTGCATGACCTGTCATTGCCACAGTAAATAGTTAAAACCCACTAGCATGTGTAGGAGTTGATTGGGCCATGTTGTGTTCTTGCCATGCCATGCCTGCTATTGCTTAGAGTTGTGTCAGGTCTGATTCACCGGGAATGAATTGGAGTGGTACGATATGTTCTGGTGCTGAGAGTTAAGCGTGTGAACACGATTTGGTAAAGGTAGCAGTGAGAGGCCATGTAGGAGTACATGGTGGGTTGTCTCACTGGAGCCGTCTTTAAGCACTGAGTTCCGTGTATGTTGTCCAATGACAAGCTACTACCACACATTGGAATGCTTAAGTGCCCCTCTCGACTTATTAGCCAACTTGATCTCTGTCCAGGAGTCGCAAATAGTTTCTGGTGTTTGTAGGTAGTGTTAGTAGTCTACCAAGTGGCACCCGGCCAGGTGGGCTTGGGACAGACTAGGCACAAGTGGCACGGTGTACCAAGCGCAGATCCATCCGGCGAGGTGGTCTTGGGAACCCTGCACATATCGTTTGGGGCCGTGAGCGACACCCCGGCTGGATCTCCTTGCGGATGGAACCCGAATAGGCGATAAACCTGGACTAGAGTCTTGTGTGGTTAGTCAGGTCATGGCCGACACCCTCGCCAGGCTTCCGCTTGAAGGTTGCCGAGGTACATGACGTGTACATGGTGATAAGTGGTGAGAGCGTATGTGAAGAAGTACACCCCTGCAGGGTTATCATGATCTATTCGAATAGCCGTGTCCTCGGTTACGGACTTCTTGGATGCTTACGTGGTACATAGACAACTTAAAGTGGATACTCTAAAATGCTCAAGACAAGTGTGAGTGCTATGGATGGCCTTCTCGTCAGGAGACAAGGATGAATCCATAGTAGTGTATTGATGTGGTGCTTAGTGGACTCGTGTGCGCTGCCTCATCTCAAACAAGTTTCTCGTTGTCGTAGAACAGGATAGCCACTGAGTCAAAGCTGGCTTGCTGCAACTAAACCCCACTTCACCTTCTTGATACAAATGCATGTATGATAGGATCTGATGTAAGTCTTGTTGAGTACCTTTGTACTCACGTTTTCTTTATTTATGTTTTGAAGATGAGACATCTTTCTCACTAGTAGTACCACTTGGACTTCGACGAGTAGCTTGTACCTCAGCTACGATCTTGGTCCCTTGGGAGGGACTTGTGGATAGTCAGGCTCCTCGGCCTTTTTCTTTCGTAGTTGTCTGTACTCAGACATGTAATGCTTCCATTGCTTGTATGCTCTGGATGATGGGTCATGTGACCCCTATTTGTATTTAATGCTATGTGGATCTTCTGAGCCTTTATCTATATGAGTTTGTGTTATGTTGTGATGCCATGTTGTACAGCACATACTTGCATGTTATGCGTACGTGTGACGTGTACTGCTATGTGTGGGATCCGACAATCTAGTTGTTTATCCTTGGCAGCCTCTCTTATGGGGAAATGTAGTTTAGTGCTTCCTTGAGCCATAGTAGTCCTGCTAGCCCAGCACTACTGCTTAGAACACTTGACTGGCCGGCATGTGTTCCACTTCGTTCCTATGTCTGTCCCTTCGGTGAAATGTCACGCGGTGACTTCCAGAGTCCTGCCTAGCCTGCTACAGCCCGGGTTCCCCGGAGTCCTGTTAGCCCAGTGCTACAGCCCAGATTCATATGCCGTTGACCGACATGCTCGATGTGATTCATGTATGCCTGTCCCCTAGGTTAGCACCGCTTTGGGTTCACGACTAGCCATGTCGGCCCGGGTTCTCTGTCATATGGATGCTAGCGATACTATCATATACGTGAGCCAAAAGGCGCAAACAGTCCCGGGCCATGGTAAGGCGACACCTGTGGGAATACCGTGCGTGAGGCCGCAAAGTGATATGAGGTGTTACAGGCTAGATCGGTGTGACTTAGAATCGGGGTCCCGACAGCGCCACTGCTCCTTCACGCCCGCGCCGCCTCACCTCTCCGGCGCCAGATCCGGGCGCCAGCGACGCCCCCGGCCTCCTCCTCGCCTCGCCGGCGAGCTTCATCAACTCCGACCGCCGTCCTCTCCCTCCTCGACGTAGATCCGGCCGCCTCCTTCTTCCACTCCGGCCAGCAGCTCCAGCGAACCTCGGAATCCGCGCCCAGATCCAGATCCACTCTAGGGTTAACCCCTGTTTTTTTCCTCTAAGTCATGTTTTTATACATTCTGAAGCTCTGTTCATCGCATCATAACTCTGTCATCGTAGCTCCGTTTTGTGCATATGATATATCAAAATGTTCGTCATGATGTGCTTTCATTTTGTTCCTTTGTGCCATGCTTGTTTGAGTCCATCTTGATGCTCAAATTGTTGATGCAAGAGTGCTATAAAATGTTAGGTACTGATTCTTAGAAGATTATGAGCATTTGTCATTTTTTCCATGATTATTGTGTGCTGCATATGGGCATGAGCTCTACATGTGTTTTGGGCTATGCCATGCCATCTTTACAGGTGTGTATGCCATGTATTTTTGTGATCAATGTGGTGACTAGCACATGCATACAAAGTAGCTCTCATGATATTGTTGATTTCAGGGACTTAGAATTCCACTAAGTCATTTCCCTGCTGTTATTTTTATGCCTTCACAATTCTGTTGATGCCATGTCCAGTTTTCTGCTAAGTCTGAATCTGTTAACGAAACTTGCTACGTTTATATGGGTGCCATCTTATCTTCTGATCCTTTTTAGCTTATGGTCAGTAAGGGACTTTTGTTCTATGCTTTGATTAGATTCATGACATGCCTTTGTATTGCTATATTATGTTCCTGTAGCATGTTGTTATCTTGCTCTAAACATTGCTTCCTGATGTTAATTCCTGACATGTTAGTATTTTCACAAAGTCTGTGATGTTGATATCTTTTGCACTTTTGCCATGCTTGTTTGAACTTGCTATTGTGTGTTTTAGCCTTAGCTCAGTGTTCATCTTTTGTCAAGCATCTGGAGTAGATCACTGCCATGTGCTTTGTTGTTATGTTGGAGTGCAGTAGCTTAGTTTCTTGTTGCATTCTAGTTGGCATCGTGTTGTTAATCGCAGAATGGTGCCATTCTTGTTTTGCTTGCCATTTGCAAACCGTGCATCCGATTCCGGTGATCTTTATATCGATTTCAACCGAAATAAACTCATCTTTCCAGCAGCACTCTTGGTTTGCCAAGTTGAGGCCTGGTTCAATCTTTTCCTTCCGGAGCATGCATATACATTGCATATCACATCCCACATATCATGCCATGTTTTGCATCATGTTGCTTGCGCATTGCACTGTGGTTGATTGTTGTTTTCCCTTGCTTGTGTTCTTGCTTTGGGTAGAGCCGGGAGAAGATTACGTGATCGAGGAACCCGTTGAGTATGCTTACGAGGATCAAGCTTATGTCAACTCGGAGAACTTTGCAGGCAAGATGACCATACCCTCGAAATCACTTCTATCTTTGCTTGCTAGTTGTTCGCTCTATTGCTATGCCGCGATACCTACCACT
This sequence comes from Triticum urartu, assembly GCF_056163025.1. NCBI lineage: Eukaryota > Viridiplantae > Streptophyta > Magnoliopsida > Poales > Poaceae > Triticum > Triticum urartu. Next base: position 418,845,415 of record NC_141873.1, on the reverse strand, counting down.
TGCTATATCATGCCTCCCATATTGCCATGTCAAGCCTCTAACCCACCTTCCCTAGCAAACTGTTGTTTGGCTATGTCACTGCTTTGCTCGGCCCCTCTTATAGCATTGCTAGTTGCAGGTGAAGATGGAGTTTGTTTCGTGTTGGAACATGGATTTGGTTGGGATATCATTATTATCTCTTGTTTACTTTAATGCACCTATATACATGGAAAAGGGCGGAAGCCTCGGCCTTTTGCCTGGTGTTTTGTTCCACTCTTGCCACCCTAGTTTCCGTCATACCGGTGTTATGTTCCTTGATTTTGCGTTCCTTACGCGGTTGGGTTATAATGGGAACCCCTTGACAGTTCGCCTTGAATAAAACTCCTCCAGCAAGGCCCAACCTTGGTTTTACCATTTGCCACCTAAGCCTTTTTCCCTTGGGTTCTGCAGACTCAAGGGTCATCTTTATTTAAACCCCCGTGCTAGTGCTCCTCTGAGTGTTGGTCCAAACTAGAGCACCGTGCAGGGCCGTCCCTTGGCAACTTGGGTTACATTGGCTCCTGTACGCTTAGCTTATCCGGTGTGCCCTCAGAATGAGATATGTGCAGCTCCTATCGGGATTTTTCGGCACAGCGGGTGGTCTTGCTGGACTTGTTTTACCATTGTCGAGATGTCTTGTAGCTGGGATTCCGAGTCTGATCGGGTCTTCCTGGGAGAAGGAATATCCTTCATTGACCGTGAGAGCTTGTGATGGGCTAAATTGGGACACCCCTGTAGGGTTTTGAACTTTTGAAAGGCGTGCCCGCGGTTATGGGCAGATGGGAATTTGTTAATATCTAGTTGTAGAAAACTTGACACTTAAATTAATTAAAATGCATCAACCGCGTGTGTAGCCGTGATGGTCTCTTTTCGGCGTAGTCCGGGAAGTGAACACGGTTCTTGTGTTATGCTTGAACGTAAGTAGTTTCAGGATCACTTCTAGTTCACGACCGTGCATTGCTTCTCTTCTCGCTCTCATTTGCGTAAGTTAGCCACCATATATGCTAGTGCTTGCTGCAGCTCCACCTCACTACCCTTTCCTACCCCTTAAGCTTAAATAGTCTTGATCATGAGGGTGTGAGATTGCTGAGTCCCCGTGACTCACAGATTACTTCCAAAACCAGTTGCAGGTGTCGTTGATACTAGTGCAGATGACGCAACTAAGCTCAAGTGGGAGCTCGATGAAGATCGTGTTCGTTGTGTTGTTTTCGTTTCCAGTGGATCAGTAGTGGAGCCCAGTCGGGGCGATCGGGGATCTAGCATTAGGGGTTGTCTTTCTTTATTTGGTTCTGTAGTCGGACCTTGATTGTATTCTGGATGTTGTAATAGTATATTTATGTATTGTGTGAAGTGGCGATTGTAAGCCAACTCTTTATCCCTTTCTTATTCAGTACATGGGATGTGTAAAGATTACCCCTCTTGCGACATGCCTACCATGCGGTTATGCCTCTAAGTCGTGCTCCGACACATGGGAGATATAGCCGCATCGTGGGTGTTACAAGTTGGTAATCAGAGCCTTCCCCAACTTTGGAGCCCCTGCTTGATCGAATCGCTGATTTTGTTGAGTCTAGAACAAAATGTTTTGTGTCTTAGGATTATATATTTTGGAGAGTAGGATTCTCTTTACTCCTCAGTCCCTTCGTCGCTCTGGTGAGGCCTCCTGACGTAGAGTTTTGACTCTTCTCTTCTCAGATTTCACGAAAAAAATTAGGATCGCGCGGATATCTTGGAATCGTTCCGATGGGTTTGTGACGAGAACATTGTTCTTGGTGTCTCCTGACATTTAGGGGTTGTGGCAGTGTCCCGGGGAGTTGAGCTCTGAGGTGTTGTCGTGACAATTTTATCGTTGCAGTTCTGGAATACCTGAGTTCGCCGACATCGAAAATATCTTTTATGCAGTTGTTGGTGAGATAACCTCGATGCCACCCAGTACTGGGGTGGGAGTTCGGGAGTATTGCCATAACTCGTATAACGGATGCTTTTCGAAGGTTGAGGTAAATGATTTCCGAAGGTTTCTTGATTATGTGTTGAAGGATGGATACAGCTGGATGTAGGATTTCCTAGTTTTGGGTGAGATATTATGCTTCCCCTGTATCCCCAACACCTGATTGCATAACCAGAAAGTTTCGAGAGTTTATAAGTGGGAATTCAAGTAGATCCTAGAATATCTTTCCAATAGACACATGATACGATATGGTATCTATCATATGTATGTTTCCGGCTTATTTTGCAAGCCAATCCTTTGTTTTGTTTTCAGTTGTGGTATTCGAGTTGCTTTGAAGTCAAATGTTGTTCCCATACCTTTCCTAAGTGGTGTTCTCATATTTCTATGGGAGTGCTAATCCTTTTTCGATCATCAAGATGGTCATGCCAATTCTTTTTCAATCGGCGTGTTTCTCTTCGAGTGGATCCGATAATTTCAACATCCGCAAGATCAATTTCAGTTCTTCTCAACGATGTTCATTTCATCCGCCCCCAAGTTGTCTTTGTTTTTCCCGCCCTCCCACCCTTTTTTCTTCAGGGACTCATATTTCTTAATCAAGTATCCATCGTATGGGTGTGAAGTCTCTTCATTCTTTTTAGTTAATATTCTTATCCAGTGATTCTCAGGAAGATACTAATGGAGCTTCAAGTTCATCATTCTTCGTTTCTTTTATATTCTCCGGTGGATTCAATGCAAGATTTCGGTGTTGATCATATCTTTTTCGTTAGTTCACATGCTTTCCATGTTGGAAGTCCGTACCGAAGACTCTCTTATTTATTCACCTCTTCGCTTTTCATTATTCCGGAGTGCCTCAGTAATTCATGGTGGTGCTTCTCATCGTCATTCTCAACATTTGAAGACCGAAGAAGAGTTTCTCTCAAATCTTGGCCCGTTCTCTCAAGATTCATGGTTCTAGCTGTATGCCATCCTCTCATAATTGTTTTCGATCGTGAGAATTCTTTTCACCCATCCAGAGCATTTCATGAGTTGTTTCCATTTCTTTCCTCCGAAGGCCATCTTTTCAAATATTACTCATTCATTCAAGCTTTCAGCTCTCATTCTCCAAATCTTACCGGTGCATCATTCAAGTATTCTCTAATCAGTTCGCGATCTCTTCATTCTCTTGCATCTTGATTCACTCAAGTGTCTTCGTCATTTTCAATTCTTACAGTGATACACTCAAGATTTCTCTTCCTTCGTTATCATATCAATTTATTTGTTGTTTCAATCCTACCGGTGGTTCATTGAAGACCTTCTCAAGATTACACTATATCTCTCCTGAATCCTTTCTACGAGAATAAGTAGTATGCCAAATCCGTTGCTTGTCATCAATTTAAATTGGTGAAGGATAAGCATAATGTAATTCTTATTCTTGTTTCATCGAGGATATTCAATTCCTTATTCTGGAGGTTCATCAAATTCTCGGTTCGAGATGCTTTATCTTTCTTCCAGAGTTCCAAGTTTTTCCGGATTATCTCATCACGAAGATCCATCTAAATCATCGCAAGGCTTCACCTTGTTTTTTCAAATTCTCTTTCTTTCGTTATTCTTTTATTACCGGAGTTCTTCTTGGAGACTGTACATGTTGGTTCATCAAGGACTTAATCCCTTCTCGAAGCGTTCATCAAGATTCTTTTCAGAGGAGCAAGCTTTCTTCATCTTGCAATTCGGAGTGCAATTGTTCTCCCTTATCTTTTGAGATGGTGTTATGTCATTTTTTGACAATTTCTGTGTGTTTCATGATTCACGAGTTCATGAATGAGATATTTAAACCCATCATTTTCCTCGTTGGAGTATTTTGGTATAGATTTCACCGAAAGCCTTCCATTGGGAATGTTGCTATTGTGGTGCTTATCAATGATCCAATCTTCTCCTTCCTATCAAGGTGAAGAAGGTTTTCATCTCTTCTTTGTTCCCGATCAATCATTGCTTTCGGTGGCAGAATTTCACCTCAGTTTTGAGATGTTTTCCATAAGCCCACTACAAGCTTACTCTTTTCGTTGTTGGTTTTCCAACAACTCCATTCAATCCTTCTTTTTAAGGATGCTTTTCAAATTCTATTGTGGTAGAAGATGTCATTTTCTTCTCAACTCTTTCCTTTCTAATGATCTATCTTCCAGTCTTTCTCCCGGAGGCTCTGTGTTGTTGCTCTCTCCTATCATCATCTCAATTGGTGAGGATTGTGTTCTTTTCGTGCTTATCCATTTAACCGGAGTGTTGTGCCCTCTGCTCAAGTTCTTTTCATCTTATCAAGTTTCGTATCACTTTTCAACCAGAGTGCTGTCCGAATTTGTTCTCCTTTGTTCCACTTTTACTAACGGAGTGTTTTCAACTTTGTTCATCTTCGTTGTATTCTTTCTTTCAATTTGTTTAACCTCTAAAGGTTCTTTGGTTTCACCCGTTTGTCAAAGAAGCAACTTAGTTTTACCTCTTATCTTCCTCATCCTTTTCCCTCCGATGCCATCCTAGATCTCGGTACGAGATCCTCTCGTAGTGGTGGAGTGTTGTAACGCCCCGGATACAACTTTCCATATTTGTAACTCCGACTCTTGCCTTTTCCGGAGATGCAATATGTTTTTCCCTCCATGGTTGGGTTTTGTTTTTCGTTTTACATTTTGTTCATGGCATGCACGTCATATCATGTCATCATGTGCATCGCATTTGCATTCGTGTTCGTCTCATGCATCCGAGCATTTTTCCCGTTGTCTGTTTTGCAATCCGATACTCCTACGTCCTCAGGCGCCCTCTTTGTCTCTTTTCGTGAGCTGGTGTTAAACTTTCTCGGAATGGACCGAGATTTGCCAAGCGGCCTTGGCACACCACCGGTAGACCTCATGTCAAGTTTCGTGCCATTTGGAGTTCGTTTGATACTCCAATGGTTAACCGGGGAACCGTAAAGGCCTCGTGCGTGTTGCAGCCCAACACCCCTCCAAAGTGGCCCAATAACCCTCTCAAACCCCCTCCATCCTCTCGGTCATTCGATCACGATCGCGTGGCCGAAAACCGCACTCCAATTGGACTCTCCTAGCTCCCTCTACCTATAAATAGACCTCCCCTCCGAAATTCGCGTAGTCTAACCCTAGATCCATCTTCCCCGAGCCGCCGGACATGTCCGCCCGGCGGCCGGACACGTCCGCCGCCTCCCGCGCCCATTCAGGGGCCGCCATGTGGCGCCACCGCGCCGTCCCCGCCGCCGGCCCACCAGGCCCGAGTCCCCCCCCCCCCGAGCCCGCGCATTCCTCCCGCGCCCTGCCGCGTGCCCCGCCGCCGCCTTTGTTGTTCGCCGCCCGCACAGCGCCCCGCTCCGCCGGCGAACGCCGGCGCCGGCGCCGCCCCTCGGCGCTGCACGCCGCCCGCCGTCTTCTCTGCGCCGCGCCACCGCTCCTTCACGCCCGCGCCGCCTCACCTCTCCGGCGCCAGATCCGGGCGTCAGCGACGCCCCCGGCCTCCTCCTCGCCTCGCCGGCGAGCTTCGTCAACTCTGGCCGCCGTCCTCTCCCTTCCTGACGCAGATCCGGCCGCCTCCTTCTTCCACTCCGGCCAGCAGCTCCGGCGAACCTCGGAATCTGCGCCCAGATCCAGATCCACTCTAGGGTTGACCCCTGTTTTTTTCTTCTAAGTCATGTTTTTATACATTCTGAAGCTCTGTTCATTGCATCATAACTCTGTCACTGTAGCTCCGTTTTGTGCATATGATATATCAAAATGTTCATCATGATGTGCTTTCATTTTGTTCCTTTGTGCCATGCTTGTTTGAGTCCATCTTGATGCTCAAATTGTTGATGCAAGAGTGCTATAAAATGTTAGGTGCTGATTCTTAGCAGATTATGAGCATTTGTCATTTTTGCCATGATTATTGTGTGCTGCATATGGGCATGAGCTCTACATGTGTTTTGGGCTATGCCATGCCATCTTTACAGGGGTGTATGCCATGTATTTTTGTGATCAATGTGGTGACTAGCACATGCATGCAAAGTAGCTCTCGTGATATTGTTGATTTCAGGGACTTAGAATTCCACTAAGTCATTTCCCTGCTGTTATTTTTATGCCATGTATCCATGTTGCTACAGTGAGATCCATGCTTCTTTTGAGTATGTTCAGTCAGGATGATTTGGACATATGGTTGTGCTCTATCTATCCATGTCCCTGTTTGCATTTATGGAGTGCCCTAGCATGACTCAATCTTGCTCTACTTTTGCTATAAAATGTTACTGGCAGATTGTTCACATGTTAATCAATGTTGCCAAGGTTGTTGTAGTTGATCCATGCATGCTATGATCTTGTTCTTGCCATGTTTAGCTTGTTGAACATGTCTTCTTGCTAGTAGTATGCTTAGCTTGTCATGCAATGCCTTGTGTTGAGTGAATCGAGCTCGTAAACATGCCTTCATAATTCTATTGATGCCATGTCCAGTTTTCTGCTAAGTTTGAATCTGTTAATGAAACTTGCTATGTTTACATGGGTGCCATCTTATCTTCTGATCCTTTTTGGCTTATGGTCAGTAAGGGACTTTTGTTCTATGCTTTGAGTAGATTCATGACATGCCTTGTATTCCTATGTTATGTTCCTATAGAATGTTGTTATCTTGCTCTAAACATTGCTTCCTGATGTTAATTCGTGACATGTTAGTATTTTCACAAAGTCTGTGATGCTGATATCTTTTGCACTTTTGCCATGCATGTTTGAACCTACTCTTGTGTGTTTTAGCCGTAGCTCAGTGTTCATCTTTTGTTAAGAATCTTGCGTAGATCACTGCCATGTGCTTTGTTGTTATGTTGGAGTGCAGTAGCTTAGTTTCTTGTTGCATTCTAGTTGGCATCGTGCTGTTAATCGCAGAATGGTGCCATTCTTGTTTTGCTTGCCATTTGCAAACCGTGCATCCGATTCCGGTGATCTTTATATCGATTTCGACCGAAATCAACTCATCTTTCCAGTGGCACTCTTGGTTTGCCAAGTTGAGGCCTGGTTCAATATTTTCCTTCCAGAGCACGCATATGCATTGCATATCACATCCCGCATATCATGCCATGTTTTGCATCATGTTGCTTGCGCATTGCACCGTGGTTGATTGTTATTTTACTTTGCTTGTGTTCTTGCTTTGGGTAGAGCCGGGAGACGATTATGTGATCAGGGATCCCGTTGAGTATGCTTACGAGGATCAATCTTATGTCGACTCGGAGAACTTTGGAGGTAAGATGACCATACCCTCGAAATCACTTCTATCTTTTCTTGCTAGTTGTTCGCTCTATTGCTATGCTGCGATACCTACCACTTGCTATATCATGCCTCCCATATCACCATGCCAAGCCTCTAACCCACCTTCCCTAGCAAACCGTTGTTTGGCTATGTTACCGCTTTGCTCAGCTCCTCTTATAGTGTTGCTAGTTGTAGGTGAAGATGGAGTTTTTTCAGTGTTGGAACATGGATTTGGTTGGGATATCATTATTATCTCTTGTTTACTTTAATGCACCTATATACTTGGTAAAGGGTGGAAGGCTCTGCCTTTTGCCTGGTGTTTTGTTCCACTCTTGCCGCCCTAGTTTCTGTCATACCGGTGTTATGTTCCTTGATTTTGTGTTCCTTACGCGGTTGGGTTATAATGGGAACCCCTCGACTGTTCGCCTTGAATAAAACTCTCCAGCAAGGCCCAACCTTGGTTTTACCATTTGCCACCTAAGCCTTTTTCCCTTGGGTTTTGCAGACTCAAGGGTCATCTTTATTTAAACCCCCGGGCCAGTGCTCCTCTGAGTGTTGGTCCAAACTAGAGCACCATGCAGGGTCGTTCCTTGGCAACTTGGGTTACGTTGGCTCCTGTACGCTTAGCTTATCCGGTGTGCCCTGAGAATGAGATGTGTGTAGCTCCTATCGGGATTTGTCGGCACGGCGGGTGGTCTTGCTCGACTTGTTTTACCATTGTCGAGATGTCTTGTAGCCAGGATTCCGAGTCTGATCGGGTCTTCCTGGGAGAAGGAATATCCTTTGTTGACCATGAGAGCTTGTGATGGGCTAAATTGGGACACCCCTGCAGGGTTTTTAACTTTTGAAAGCCGTGCCCGCAGTTATGGGCAGATGGGAATTTGTTAATATCTGGTTGTAGAAAACTTGAAACTTAACTTAATTAAAATGCATCAACCGCATGTGTGGCCGTGATGGTCTCTTTCCGTTTGAGTCCGGGAAGTGAACACGATTCTTGTGTTATGCTTGAACGTAAGTAGTTTTAGGATCACTTCTTGATCACTTCTAGTTCACGACCGTGTATTGCTTCTCTTCTCGCTCTCATTTGCGTAAGTTAGCCACCATATATGCTAGTGCTTGCTGCAACTCCACCTCACTACCCTTTCCTACCCCTTAAGCTTAAATAGTCTTGATCGCGAGGGTGTGAGATTGCTGAGTCCCCGTGACTCACAGATTACTTCCAAAACTAGCTGCAGGTGCCGTTGATACTAGTGCAGATGACGCAACTGAGCTCAAGTGGGAGCTCGATGAAGATCGTGTTCGTTGTGGTGTTTTCGTTTCCAGTGGATCAGTAGTGGAGCCCAGTCGGGGCGATCGGGGATCTAGCATTAGGGGTTTTCTTTCTTTATTTGGTTCCGTAGTCGGACCTTGATTGAATTCTGGATGATGTAATAGTATATTTATGTATTGTGTGAAGTGGTGATTGTAAGCCAACTCTTTATCCCTTTCTTATTCAGTACATGGGATGTGTAAAGATTACCCCTCTTGTGACATGCCTACCATGCGGTTATGCCTCTAAGTCATGCTCCGACACGTGGGAGATATAGCCGCATCGTGGGTGTTACAGGCTGGTGCGGCTGCCCACTTGGAGCCACAGGGTTCTGTAATATATAACCATTCGTGTTGCCATATTTTGACGGTGTCCACAAAGACTCCCTTTGGCCAATTGACTTTGGGGAGCTTGCTCACCATGGCGCCACCACAGTCCGCGTGTTGCCCATTGATCACCTTTGGTTTCACATTGAAAATCTTGAGCCATAAGCCGAAGTGTGGAGGGACACGGAGGAAGGTTTCACACACGACGATAAACGCCGAGATGTGAAGGCACGGATTTGGGGCCAGATCATGAAAATCCAACCCGTAGTAGAACATGAGACCCCTTACAAAGGGGTGAAGGGTGAATCCGAGTCCATGGAGGAAGTGGGGGATAAACATCACCCTCTCATCGGGCTCCAGAGTGGGGATGACGTGCGCCAGATCGGGAAGCCTGTGCTTGATTTCGGCGGTCAAATACCGTGCTTCCCGCATCTCCTTAATGTTATCCTCCGTGACGGAGGAGGACGCCCACTTACCTTGAGAGCCGGCCATGGTCGGAGGAGTTGTCAAGGAGAGAAAAGCTTGAAGTTTGGGCGCTGGAGCTCGGGGATGGAGAGGCAGAGAGAATGAGGCGTGGGGTGGAACAGATGGGTTCTATCCACTTATATGGACTGCGAATATCAAGTGTTCGCCCGTCGAGCCTTAAAACTCGCCTGTTCCCAAGGGGTCACATGAACCACACGGTTAGGTTACCGAAACTCGTATTGATGAGAATCCCGTAATAAGGGGGCACGATCTCTTCTTTGACGAGGCGTGTCGCCGGAGGCTGCGTCTCGAAGCGCAAAATGGGAGGCAGAAAAACGGTTCGAAGTAATAAAACGGCTAGACGTAACATCTCATCCGTAAAATCATCAGAAGACAAAACTTAACTGTATTTTACCTTTATGTTTAAGGATTGTGACTATTGTACAGAGCCGGATATAGTGCTGATGGTCAACTACTTTGAAGTGTTCGGAGGAGGAATCCGCCTTGCAATGCCAAAGACAATCTGCGCGCCAGACACATCGTCATTGAAGACTGGTTCAGGGGCTACTGAGGGAGTCCTAGATTACGGGGTCCTCGGGCGTCCAGGCTATGTGACGTGGGCCGGACAGATGGGCAATGAAGATACAAGATAAAAGGCCTTCCCTCGTGTCCGGATGGGACTCTCCTATGTGTGGATAGCAAGCTTGGCCTGCAGATCTAAATATTCCTTTCTCTGTAAACTGACTCTGTACAAACCCTAGCCCCCTCCGGTGCCTATATAAACCGGAGGGTTTAGTCCGTAGAGGCAATCATAATCATGCAAGCTAGACAATTAGGGTTTAGCCATTACGATCTTGAGATAGATCAATTCTTGTAACCCCTATACTCATCAAAGTCAATCAAGCAGGAAGTTGGGTATTACCTCCATCAAGAGGGCCCGAACCTGGATAAACATCGTGTCCCCTGCCTCCTATTACCTTCGATCCTTAGACGCACAGTTCGGGACCCCCTACCCGAGATTTGCCGGTTTTGACACCGACACCCGGGCATGTGCGTGAGGGGAGAGTGAAGTATGATTTTATAAACCTTGAGGTTGTAGAGCTAGTCAAAAACAAACCCTCACCTTTAAATCATTCAAGTTTGTACCCAGTCCTCTATAATCCTGGTCATTTTTAACCTTAAGGGCATGTGCTGTTCAAGGGGTTTTAACGGGGATTAACAGGGATTGTGGGGGATTAAATCATGTACAAGCCAAATTCCCCTCCATTCCTCTTCAAACCCCTTGGGAGGAGGTTGAACCGAACAAGGCCTAAGACTAACCACTGTAAGAGTAGCTTAATTCCATACTGTATCATAATATGATACTCAACCCTCTCTTTATTCATTTAATTCTATGCCACCTCATCAAATTTTCCTAGTTGGCATGCATGATACTACATATGATACTCCCATTACAACCAGCCTGGTAGAATTAGTATACCTAATCTAAATGGTCGCCGCCCGTGTCGGATCACGGGTTCCGGCAGACCCTTAAGGTTCTAACACTGGGGTGCGCATGAAGGTTTTCTCCCTATCGATCCATGCCCTAGCTCTCTAAGATCTTGCGGATGAACTCGATGAACTCACAACATAGAAAGACACAAGATTTATACTGGTTCGGGCCACCGTTGTGGTGTAATACCCTACTCTAGTGTGGTGGTGGTGGATTGCCTCTTGGGCTGATGATGAACAGTACAAGGGGAAGAACAGCCTCCTGAGGTTGAGGTGTTCTTGTGCTTGGTGTGCTTGAGGTGTTCATCATTTCGTGCTTCCTCATATTGGACTTTCCGCTCAAGGATTTCATATTTTTCCTTTTCCTCGGTGATGAGGGTTTCGAGTTCCTTAATGGTGATGGTTGATACATCTCCAACGTATCTATAATTTATGAAGTATTCATGCTATTATATTATCAACCTTGGATGTTTTATATACATTTATATGCCATTTTATATGATTTTTGGGACTAACCTATTAACCTAGAGCCCAGTGCCAGTTTCTGTTTTTCCTTGTTTTTGAGTTTTGCAGAAAAGGAATACCAAACGGAGTCCAATTGACGTGCCAATTTTTTACAATTTTTTATGGACCAAAAGAATACCCCGGAGTAAAAGAGTTGGGGCAGAAGAGTCCCGGGCCGTCCACGAGGGTGGGGGCGCGCCCACCCCCCGGGCACGTGGGCCTGACTCGTGGACGACTCGGGCACCTCCTTGACGTGAGACCGACGCCAAAAATTCCTATAAATACAGAAACCTCCAGAAAATAACCTAGATTGGGAGTTCCGCCGCCAGAAACCTCTGTAGCCACCGAAAACCAATCTAGGCCCTCTCTGGCACCCTGCCGGAGGGGGCCATCATCACCGGAGGGTATGGAGGAGGATCCCGGAGGGGCCATCATCACCATGAAGGCCAAGGACCAGAGGGAGAACCTCTCCCCATCTAGGGGGGAGGCCATGGAGGAGGAAGCACAAGGGGGAGAACCTCTCCTCCTCTCTCTCGGTGGCACCAGAGTGCCATCGGGAGGGGAATCATCGCTGCGGTGATCGTCTTCATCAACATCACCATCATCACCATCACCCTCATCTCTTTTACGCGGTCCACTCTCCCGCACCCCGCTGTAATACCTACTTGAACATGGTGCTTTATGCCACATATTATGATCCAATGATGTGTTGCCATCCTATGATGTTTTGAGTAGATATCTTTTGTCTCTGGGTTGATTGATGATCTAGATTTGTATGAGTTGTATGTTTTATTTTGGTGTTGTCCTATTGTGCCCTCCGTGTCGCGCAGGCGTGAGGGATTCCCGCTGTAGGGTGTTGCAGTACTGTCGGCGTTCTGGGAACGGGGGTCCCCAGACTTGCCTGCCTGCGGCCAATGGCGTGGCCAAGCAGCAGGCCGTACGGCCCATCTTAACCAACAAGGCACCAAGACCCTCGCGAGGGGCCAAGCCTCGCGAGGCGGACGATGCAAGACCTCCTCCGGAGTGGCCTGGTCAGGCAGGCTCGCGAGGAGCGGAGATATCAAGGCGAGGCAAACCTCACGAGGCTCTCGTGACGTGAGCCATGATGATCGACACCAGGCGAGCACCAGCGCGCGCAGCGTCCTTGCTTCCTCTTTGGTGCAAAGGAGGCAAGCGCAGCCGTGGAGTACCGAGGCATCAGGCAAAGGTTGCCATATTGGTGCAACAAGACCAAGACCAGAAGGACTGCAAGACGGAGGTCATTGTGGAGCCCAAGACGGCGTCACCACTAGAGCTTTGTGCAGGCGAAGACTACTTTTGTCAGGATAGCTTGTACTAGCTGTCCCCCTTCAAATTTTCCCGCCGTTGTTGGCTCCCTTCCCGCTCGATATTTGGGAAGAGGACCAGGGCCTCTATAAATAGGACTAGCCACCATAGTAGAGGGGGAGAGAGATCATCAGACCCAGAGATACACACAAGTCCAAAAAGCACAAGAACACCTCGACCTCAGGAGGCAGTTCTTCCCTTGTACTGTTCATCATCCGCCCAAGAGGCAATCCACCACCACCACATTGGAGTAGGGTATTACACCACAACGGTGGCCCGAACCAGTATAAACCCTGTGTCTTTCTATCCTGCGAGTTCGTCGAGTTCGTTCGCAAGATCTTAGCGAGTTAGAGCGTAGATTGGTAGAAGGGAAAGACTTCGCATGCACCCTAGTGTTCGAACCTTAAGGGTTAGCCGGAACCGCACATCTGACATTTGGCGCGCCAGGTAGGGGTGCGCCGGAGCTCCTCTCCACCAACCTGCGCCCCGCATCGCCGCACTTCGCTCCCATGGCAGGTGCCCCGCCACCCACCTCTGCGGCCAACACCAACAACAGGGAGTCTGGGTACCGAGCCATGGCCCCCGCCCTGCAGCGAGTTTAGTGGCCAATCAAGTTCAAGCCGGAGATGCCGAGCCATGGCCCCCGCCCTGGCTGCTCAACCTCCCGGGATCCACGGTGGCATCCTGGGGGAACTCCGCGACCTCTTCACCGTGCGCTATGCGGTGCCGGTGCACCACGCAGTCGTGACACTGTTGGGTGGCTCTCAAGCACCACCTTCAGATCGCCATGTCAAACCTTTCTTCCGTCAGATTGGGGCAGCCACCAGGCGCCCGGGGGCTCCGCCGGGTTGGGCCGCGCCGGAGGCCGACCTCACCTTCGCCTCGAAAGACCACCCCGACTCCACCACCGGCTCTGGGATGCTCCCGATGCTCTGCACGCCCACCATCTGCAACGTGGCCATCACCAAGACCCTCGTCGACGGCGGTGCCGGCCTCAACTTGCTCTCCGTAGAATCCTTCAGCCTTCTTCATGTGCCGCCCGAGCGGCTCGGCCTCAGCAAGACCTTCATGGGAGTGGGTGGTGGAGCTGCCCACTCTCTCGGGCAGATTCGCCTCCCTGTCACCTTTGGCACGCGAGACAACTATCGCACCGAGCTGGTGGACTTTGACATCACCCACATCGGTCTCCCGTACAACTCCATCCTCGGGTACCCGGCTCTCGCTCAGTTCATGGCGGCGACTCACCCGGCCTACAACCTCATGAAGATGCCAGGGAGCAAGGGCGTCCTCACCATCAAGGGGGACACTAAGGAGGCCGTGACGGTGCTCAGGCTCGCCTTCAAGACCGCGACAGCAGCACAGCCAGTCGGCGCCGGTGCGCCGGAGGCCAAGGAGACCGCGCCCACCAAGAAGAGGCAGCTGTTCACCCAAGACAAGGCGGAGACTAAGCAGGTGCCGGTCAACGAGGACGGATCTTCAGGAGCCACCTTCACCATAGGAACCGGCCTTGACCCGGGACAAGAAGAAGCTTTGGTGAGGTTTTTGCGCGCGAACAAGGAGATCTTCGCGTGGGAGCCCAATCAGCTGGTAGGGGTCCCGAGAGAGGTAATCCAGCATCATCTAAGGGTGTGCCCCAACATACACCCCGTGAAGCAGCGAGCAAGACGGCAGTCCACTGAGAAGCAGGCCTTCATCGTCCAAGAGACACGCAAGCTGGAGGCGGCATGTACCATCCGAGAAGTTCGATACCCCGAATGGCTGGTGAACCCCGTCGTAGTACCAAAGAAAGGTGGGAAGGAACGGATGTGCGTCGACTTCACCAACCTCAACAAAGCCTGCCCCCAAGATCCGTTCCCCCTTCTGCGCATTGATCAAATCGTCGACTCCACCACCGAGTGTGATTTTTTATGTTTCCTGAATGCGTTCTCTGGATACCATGAGATCAAGATGGCGGTGGAGGATGTGGAGAAGACGGCCTTCCTGACACCATGTGGGGTGTACTGCTACACCTGCATGCCTTTCAGCCTTCGCAACACGGGAGCAACCTTTCAGCGGCTGATGCACATCGCCTTGGGGCGGCAGCTTGGCAGGAATATAGAGGCCTATGTTGATGACATAGTGGTCAAATCTCGCGAGGAGAGGACGTTGATTCAAGACTTGGAGGAGACCTTTGAGAGTTTGTGCTGGGTGAACTTGAGGCTTAACCCGGAGAAGTGTGTGTTTGGCGTCCCCTCTGGAAAGCTGATGGGGTTTCTCGTGTCCCACAGAGGGATCGAGGCGAACCCGGAGAAGATCAAGGCCATCAAAGACATGATCCCACCACAGACCCTCAAGGAAATGCAAAAGCTGGCAGGACATGTTACCGTGTTAGGGCGTTTCTTCTCTAAGCTAGGCGAGCGCGCCTTACCCTTCTTTAAGCTCATGAAGAAGAAAGGCCCCTTCGAGTGGACCCCAGAGCCTGACAGGGCCTTCCAAGACCTCAAGAAATACCTCACCAGCCCCCCGGTGATGGTGGCGCCACGGCCTCTCGAGCCTCTGGTACTCTACCTCACCGCCACTCCATACTCCGCCAGTGCGGCGCTGGTGGCGGTTCGGGAGGAGCGCGGAGACAAGAGTGTGTCGCGCCAAGCCAGAGCTGATGCAGCGCGGGGTCAGGCAGGCACACCAGAGCCATCAACGACGGAAGATCAAGCGCAGTAGGGCAACGTCGTGGAAACTCCTGAGGATGGCCAAGTCTCAGGAAACCCTCCACCTCAGGATACGCCACAATCTCCGCAAGACCCGAGCCTCAACAGTGTGCCAGCCCTCGTCGAGCACCCGGTGTACTTCGTCAGCACCGTACTGCGGGACGCAAGGGCACGCTACCCCATGCCGCAAAAGCTCCTACTCGCACTCTTGGTGGCCTCGCGCAAGCTACGACACTACTTCCAGGGGCACCCCATCAAGGTCGTCTCATCTTACCCATTGGAGAGGGTACTCAGGAGCCCAAACTCAGCCGGAAGGGTCGTTGAATGGAACATCGAGCTGCAAGCATTCCAGCTGGAGTTCAGCACCACCAGGGTCATCAAGGGAGCCGCGCTCGCCGATTTTATGGCAGAATGGACAGATGCCCCGGCTCTTGAGGAAGGAGAAGACCGGTCCACCTCCCTAGGAAGTGAAGCACCAGACGGCTGGGTCATGTACTTTGATGGCGCATTTGCGCACCAGGGCGAGGGGGCTGGAGCAGTGCTCATCTCGCCCACTCAGGACAAGCTTTACTACGTCGTGCAACTCTGCTTCCAGCACGGCGAGAAGGTCTCCAACAATATCGCAGAATACGAAGGCCTCATAGCCGAACTGAAGGCTGTGGCGGCTCTGTGGGTGAGGCGCCTTACCGTCAAGGGCGACTCGCAGCTCCTTGTCAACTTCTCCAACAAAGTGTATGAGCCAAAGGACAAGCACATGGAGGCCTACCTTGCAGAGGTGCGCAAGATGGAAAAGCAGTTCTCAGGCTTGGAGCTGCAGCACGTGCCCCGGGGCACCAACAAGGAAGCTGACGACATCGCCAAGAGAGCATCCAAGCGGCAACCGCAAGAGCCCGGCGTCTTTGAAGAGCGGCTCTTCAAGCCTCAGCTGCGCTACCTCTTTCAAGCACGACTCAGCCTCGGGAGGAGCTCCCACAGCCCCCGGCCACGGGAGCCCCAGCTTGCGGCCCAACCTCAGGAGCTCAGCTACTCTTGGCGCTCGAGCCCCAAGAGGAGTGCTGGAGCAAGGAGTTCAAGGAGTACCTGATGCACGGGACACTGCTAGAGAAGGAAGAAGACGCGGAGCGCGTGGCCCGACAGGCCACAGCATACTGCATTCAAGACGGCGAGTTGTACGGGAAACGGCCGAATGATGTCACGCTGCGCTGCATCTCCAGCGATCAATGGAGGGAGCTGCTGATTTACATACACGGCGGGGACTGCGGACATCACTCATCATCACGGACCCTCATCGGCAAGGCCTTCCGGAGCGGATTCTATTGGCCCACAGCACTCAACGATGCAGCTGAGCTGGTGAAGTCCTGCGAAGCTTCCCAATTCCACGCCAAGCAAATCCATTAGCCTGCTCAGGGCCTCCAAACAATCCCGCTCACGTGCCCATTCGTGGTCTGGGGGCTAGACATCCTAGGCCCGTTCCCATGAGCGCCAGGGGGCTACCGTTATCTCTACGTCGCCATCGACAAGTTCATCAAGTGGGCGGAAGTGAAAGCCGTCTGTACCATTCCAGCCGGCTCAGCTGTCAAGTTCATCAAGGGCCTCGTGAGCTGCTTCGGGGTCCCCAACCGCATCATCACAGATAACAGCTCGCGGTTTACTAGTAACCTCTTTAAAACCTACTGTGCTAACCTTGGGACGCAGATCTGCTACGCTTCGGTGGCCCACCCCAGGAGCAATGGTCAGGCTGAGCGTGCCAACGCTGAGGTCCTGAGGGGCCTCAAGATCAGGACCTTCAAGAAGAAGCTGGAGGCCTGTGGCAGGGGCTGGCACGACGAGCTCCAGTCCGTGCTGTGGTCCATCCGCACCACCGCCACCAAGCCAACGGGCGAGACTCCGTTCTTCCTCGTCTACAGAGCTGAAGCAGTCCTACCTCATGAGGTCAAGCATCGCTTCGCGCGGGTTCGGGCATTCGACGAAACGCAGCAGGACGCCATGTGGGGGATGGATCTCGTGTTGGGGGAGGAACATCGTCGCGAAGCTGCATTAAGGGCGGCAAGGTACCAGCAAGCGCTGCGGCGTTACCATTGCCGCAACATTCGCTCCAGGACGCTCGAGACGGGTGACCTGGTCCTGAGGCGAGTCCTCTCCAGGGAAGGGTTGCACAACCTTTCACCCATGTAGGAGGGCCCGGCCAGGGTCGTCCACATCTCCAGGCCTAGCACCGTGCGCCTAGAGATGCAAGAAGGGACACCTACCCAAAACGCCTGGAACATCCAGCACCTCCTGATGTTCTACCCATGAAGCAAGGCCCAGAGCCTGTGAAGAAAGGCCCAAAGCCTGTGAAGCAAGGCCCAGAGCCTGTGAAGAAAGGCCCAGAGCCTGTGAAGAAGGCCCGGTGCCTGTGAAGAATCGCCGCCCGTGACACTCTCACGTAATAATGAGTTGGGGCTGTACACACCCCGGAGTCTCAGGAGCGCCGGCCTCAGGCCCTGGGGCTCCCTCCCACGCCTAGTGGACAGCACTTAGCTCCGCGCTGGAGAGAATACTTGAAGACTAGATTAGGTGCCAGACGCGGCTTTTCATTTGCTTTCCGCAGTTGGCTCGCTTCTCCTTAATCAAAGTTTGCCTTTGGCGTTCCTTGCTGATTTGGTTCCTTCGCCTTTTACCGCATTTTTTGGCTCTAGTTTTCTCATGATCTCTCTCTCGCATTCCTCGCGAGGGGGCTAGGCAGATGCCCTCGCGAGCATTTTTCTTCTTTCTGCCTTCTCGCGAGTCACTAGGTAGGTGCCTTTGCGAGCATTTTTCTTCTCTCTGCGTTCTCGCGAGTCACCCTCGTTCGAGCCTGAAAGCTGGCACATCTCTCCTAATCTGTGCCCCTCGAGTACCGCGATACAAAGCGCCAAGTCAAGGTTTGGGTGAATGGCAAATCCTCTAGCACACCCGCTAACAAATTTTTTGCAGTTCCTGAGCAAACGCAGACATCTCGTGAAGGAAAGGGCGTCCCAAACGCGCCAAGTTAAGTTATCTTTGCGCAAAATAACAACACGGCATGGGAATTACATGCACGTTGCATTAAACAAGAACCACAGTTCGATACACGCCCCTCTGGGCCCATACTGGTTTCATTTTCTGATGCAGGAAAAAAAGGAAAAAACTAAACAAAGCGGCATTTCAGCAATCCGCGGAGGCAGGCCCTTGGCGATGCCCCGAGCCTAGCCAGACCCCTCCTCGTGCTTCACGGAGGCGCGACGACGAGATGACCCGCTGCCTCCTTCGAAGCGGGCATGGCGGCGCGGCGGCTGGTCGTAGCCATCGCTGCTGGAGCTGTCACCGGAGGAAGAGCCGCTGTAGCTGGAAGAGACGCGGTCGCCGCAGAGGGCATGCTTGTCCTCATCCTCGTCGTGACCGTCACCAAGGCCGAGCACCTCCTCACCGTCGTTCATCTCGGGCAGCACCCGGCGCAGCGACCATCTTCCCCGAACACCCTCACATAGAGGGTCGTCCACCGTCATACTTGACGTGGAGCGTGCACCGCCTGCCCAGGCCGCGCGCGCAGGTGAACGCCTGCCAGCCGCGGGCCAGGGCAATGTTTCCCGCGGCGGAAGTCTCGACCATGACCCAGGAGGCCTTGCTGCAGCAACCATCCGCCTGCAACCAGAGCCTGCCTAGACCAAGGGCCGGCAATTCATCGACAAGGAAGCGCGGAAGCTGGAGTCAGTTGCCGGTCGGGTTCTCCGAACAGACAACGAACTCCAGCGACACCTCCATTGAATGAAAGCGTGGGCAGGGAGGCCGCACCACCATCGTGCGCCTCCCCTCGTCAGCTGGACCGCCATGGTTGGGACGGTCCCCTCCGCATGCCGCGGCGCTGCCTCGACGGTGGGCCACGACGGGGGTCGCAGCATGCTTGCGCGGACAGCCGCGACCGCGCTTGGGCACCGGGGAACCAGGGCCCTCGTGAGGGGCCTTCCCCTTCTCGACGGAAGAGAACTTCCTTCGAGGCGGAGTAAATTACACGATAGTATCACATTTCGGACGGGGTTGACGAATTGATACCAGTTTTCAAAAAATTTACGTGTCAGTACCAAATTTCGGGCAAGCCATTGTAAATCGGACTAAATCGCGTATAAATGCGTACTGAAGGTGTGTCTGACCAGCCGGGCCCGCCTGTCAGGTGCCTACATGGCATGCTTTTGACAGAAGACCCCCTTACTTTATACTCAATCACATGAACGTCTTTTTTTTGCGGGAAAAAGGTCCTCTGACAGCAAATAAAAGGAACAAAAACTCACACCGAGCAAGGATTTGAACTCGCAACCGGTCGCATAGAGGCTGAGCGTGCTAGCCATAACGCCACAAAGGCGCTCATGTATGCTAGACGCTCGATTTTCTTTATACTGAAGCACGCTGGGCCGGCGGTTGGGCCAGCATGGCCTGCAATTTGTTTTTCCGTTTAGCTTTTTATCAGCGCACGCGCTGGGCCTCGTTCGCTGCCCAGGTTTTTTTTTTTGAGGTACTGCCCAGGTTTTTTTTTTGAGGGGTGCCCAGGTTGGTATTTCCTAAACGGCGCCTGTAGCGCCCGTTTCTTCCTTATTTACAATACGGCGCACACCCCCTCGTTAATTTGGGCCGGCCCACTTTTACTTGTTTTTTGTGTTTCTAAACTGCAAAAAAATGGCTAGGTGTGATTACTTGCATGTTTTGAACTCTTTTCTTCCATAATCTTTTTTTTTCTATTTTTCTCTGTCCCATTCTCTTTCTTTTTTCAGATTCATCAACTTTTTCTTCAAATAGATACATTTTTTTACAAAATCCATGTACTTTTTTCAAAAAACAATTTCAAATTTTTGCGAACTTTTTCAAAATCGATCAACTTATTCCAGAATTCGTGAACTTTTTTCAAAGTCGATGAACTTTTTTAAAATTCTTGAATTTTTTCCAAAGTTTAATGAACTTTGTTCAAAATCGTTGAACTTTTTAAAAAATACACAAGCATTTTTGTTTTGAATTTATTTTCAAAACGTTGATTTTTTTCCAATTTGATGAACTTATTTCAAATTCAGTGAACTTCTTTCCAAAATCAATGAACTTTTTTCCAAATTGGATGAACTTTTTTCCAAAATCGGTGAACTTTTTTTCAAATTCGATGAACTATTTCCAAAGTCAGGGAACATTTTCTCAAAACTGATTAACCGTTTCAGAATTTGTGAACTTTTTTATAATTTTATGAACTTTTTCGAAATTGATGAACTTTTGTTCAATTTAATGAACTTAAAAAAATGTGAACTCTTTTTTAGATTCACGAATATTTTCAATTCATGAACTTTTTCTAATGCACAATTTTTTTTCCAAATTCCTGACTTGTTTTTATTCACGACTTTTTTCAAATTCATGAACTGGTTTCAATGTTGAAAAGTCAACGGTGCATTGGCACGTTTTTTTAGCAACTAGTGCATTGGCTGTGCAATGCACCCACCGACCGAGGGCTCTCGAGCGAGTTGCGTGTACAGCGATAGATCGAGCGGTCACTGGTTCTTGGTGGGCCGGCCCAATACACCAGCCACGTGAGCGCCGGCTGGTCAACTGGCGCTTAATGCGCCCTTTAGGAGCTCCCGCCCAGGTTTCTTTTCATTCCATTTCTCTTAGTATGCTTTAGTTTTGTTTCTGGTTTCGGCTTTTTTTTTATTTCTTTTTTCTTCTTCTTTTTCCATACACTAGGTTAGCTATTATCCTGGATTTTTAACATACTTACTGAACATTTTTGAAGTTATTAGGCTTCAGTATATGTTGAACATGTTTTCAAATACACATGGACATTTATTTAATATTCGCTGAGCACGTTTTAGCGTAAAGTAAACATTTTTTAATGGAGATGAACTTTTCTTTACAAAATGTGAACATTTTTTTAATATAATGAAATTTTGTTAATCTACGTTGAACATTTTTGTAATATATGTTGAATTTGTTTTTTAAGATATGATTAACAATTTACGTAATTCCAGTGAACTTTTTGTAATTTATGGTGAAGATTTTCTTAATACATGATGAATTTTTTCGACAATGTTTATTTCAAAATATGTTCAGCATGTATTAAAAATTATTTTCTAAAATCATTTTTGCATTTTAAGAAATACGTCCATTTGTCTAATAAAATTTGAACAATTTTAATGCGTTCCTAAAATTTATTATGATTACACAATTCTTTTGAGTACATGCTGTCAACTTTTTTAGTTCTTTTATTTAATTCTTAAATTTGACAAAAACTTTCAAGCCAGTCCGATTCAGTTGTGTATATGAATATCTAAGCTTAGTTTTTTCCTTTTTCTTCATATTTTCTCATTCACTGTGTTGGTTTTACTCTTAGATTTTTAATAAACTTACTGAATATAACAGAATTTTGGTAATATACATTGGACATATTTTAAATGCAATCAATATACGAGTAACTCAAAAAAAACTGTGTGTCAAGCATATTTTTTAATAGTCTTGTATTTGAATAATATAACGAGGATACACCATAATTGTGCATGCTAGTAGTCCTGAGTGAAGACACATAAAATGTTGACTGTGCGTGTGTTCTAGTGTCAAAAAAAATACTAATAAGTAATCGGAAAAATATAATGTATTAATACCATGATTACAGGAAAACAGTAAGTTAGCGCGGCCCAGCGTGTCAGCAAAGTATAAAAACCAATCTTGCCTGTATTCAAACACGAGTGTCGCTGCGGCGTGGTGGTCAGCGCGGGACTCCATCGTCGACAGGTCGCGGGTTCGTATCCTGCCCGCGCGGAAAATTTTGTTTATTTTATTTATTTGTCAAATTCAACGACAACTTGCAATGGAGTCCGATTCGGCCGTTGAAATTGCTAACAGAAAAAAAGTCTGTTCACATGATGAACCTTTTTCCGCAAAATAAAAGGCATTTACGTGATTACATATAAAGTAAGGGGGTTTTCTGTAAAAAAAACATGCCAGTTGGCACCTGCCTGATGGGCCCGCCGGTCAGATACAGCTTCAATACACGTTTATACGCAATTTAGCCTGATTTGCAACGGCTTGCCCGAAACTTGGTACTGACACGTAAAAATTTCGAAAACTGATACCAATTCGCCAACACCGTCCCAAATATGATACTATCGTGTAATTTACTCTTCGAGGCGCCATCGGAGGGACTGCAAGCAACGAAGCAAAGAAGAAGCAAGCAAGCGAGGAAGAGATGGGCGACGGGGGCTCCGCCCCCTCTCCCTTTATAGCGGAAGAAGACCAACCGGCACCTCCCACGATCACAGGTAATGATGGTTTTCCTTGCATATCGCAGTGACTTGTCAACTCATGCAGTTGCCGAGGCAACGTGGGGAAAGCGGAGACGCCCACGTCCAATCAACTGCCATGCATCGACCGAGGCCGCAGGCTTTTGGGGCCCGCGGTGCTCCGAACTTGACCCTTGGCTTCGCCACGAAGTCAAGCCCGCGCGCACCTTGGTCCCCGGGGCTACTGTCGGCGTTCTGAGAACGGGGGTCCCCAGACTTGCCTGCCTGCGGCCCATGGCGTGGCCAAGCAGCAGGTCGTACAGCCCATCTTCACCAACAAGGCACCTAAGACCCTCGCGAGGGGCCAAGCCTCGTGAGGCGGACGACGCAAGACCTCCTCCGGAGTGGCCTGGTCAGGCAAGCTCGCGAGGAGCGGAGATATCAAGGCGAGGCGAACCTCACGAGGCTCTCGTGACGTGAGCCATGACGATCGACACCAGGCGGGCGCCAGGAGGGCGCCAGGAGGGCGCCAGCGCGCGCAGCGTCCTTACTTTCTCTTTGGTGCAAAGGAGGCCAGCACAACCGCGGAGTACCGAGGCATCAGGCAAAGGTTGCCATATTGGTGCAACGAAACCAAGACCAGAAGGACTGCAAGACGGAGGTCATTGTGGAGCCCAAGACGGCGTCACCACCAGAGCTTTGTGCAGGCGAAGACTACTTTTGTCAGGATAGCTTGTACTAGTTGTCCCCCTTCAAATTTGCCCGCCATTGTTGGCTCCCTTCCCGTTCGATATTTGGGAAGAGGACCAAGGTCTCTATAAATAGGACTAGCCACCATAGTAGAGGGGGAGAGAGATCATTAGACCCAGACATACACACAAGTCCAAAAAGCACAAGAACACCTCGACCTCAGGAGGCAGTTCTTCCCTTGTACTATTCATCATCAGCCCAAGAGGCAATCCACCACCACCACACTGGAGTAGGGGATTACACCACAACGGTGGCCCGAACCAGTATAAACCCTGTGTCTTTCTATCCTGCGAGTTCGTCGAGTTCGTTCGCAAGATCTTAGCGAGTTAGAGCGTAGATTGGTAGAAGGGAAAGACTTCGCATGCACCCCAGTGTTCGAACCTTAAGGGTTAGCCGGAACCCCACATCCGGCAAATACATTCATGATTCGCTTATAGTGGGTTGTGTGAGTGACAAAAGCATAAACCCGAGTAAGGGGATTGTTGCGTCTGGGATAAAGGGGACTTGATGCTTTAATGCTATGGTTGAATTTTACCTTAATGATCTTTAGTAGTTGCGGATGCTTGCTAGAGTTCCAATCATAAGTGCATATGATCCAAGAAGAGAAAATATGTTAGCTTATGCCTCTCCCTCATATGAAATTGCAATTACGACTATCGGTCTTGTTAACAATTGCCTAGGACAATTCCGCACACCGATCCACCATTATTCCACACTCGCTATTTATTGTTGAGGAACGTAGCAGAATTTTAAAATTTTCTACGCATCACCAAGATCAATCTATGGAGTCATCTAGCAACAAGGGAGAGAGGAGTGCATCTACATACCCTTGTAGATCACGAGCGGAAGCATTCAGAGAACGGGGATGATGGAGTTGTACTCGCCGTGATCCAAATCACCGATGACCAAGTGCCGAACAGACGGCACCTCCGCGTTCAACACATGTACGGAGCAGATGAAATCTCCTCCTTCTTGATCCAGCAAGGGGGAAGGAGAGGTTGATGAAGATCCAGCAGCACGACGGCGTGGTGGTGGATGCAGCAGTGATCGCAGCAAGGCTTCGCCGAGCTTCTACGAGAGGGAGAGGTGTAGCAGGGGAGAGGGAGGCGCCAAAGCTTCAGGTGCGGCTGCCCTCCCTCCCCCCCTCCTATATATAGGCCCCCTGGGGGGTGCCGGCCCTGGAGATGGGATCTCCCAAGGGGGCGGCGGCCAAGGGGGTGGAGTGCCCCCCAAGGCAAGTGGAGGCGCCCCCCACCCTAGGGTTTCCAACCCAAGGCGCAGGGGGCCCAAGGGGGGCGCACCAGCCCACTATGGGCTGGTTCCCCTCCCCACTTCAGCCCATGGGGCCCTCCGGGATGGGTGGCCCCACCCGGTGGACCCCCGGGACCCATCCGATGGTCCCGGTACAATACCGGTGACCCCGAATCTTTCCTGATGGCCGAAACTACACTTCCTATATATAATTCTTCACCTCCGGACCATCCCGGAACTCCTCGTGACGTCTAGGATCTCATCCGAGACTCCGAACAACTTTCGGATTACTACATACTCATATCTCTACAACCCTAGCGTCATCGAACCTTAAGTTGTGTAGACCCTACGGGTTCGGGAGACAAGCAGACATGACCGAGACGACTCTCCGGTCAATAACCAATAGCGGGATCTGGATACCCATGTTGGCTCCCACATGCTCCTCGATGATCTCATCAGATGAACCACGATGTCGAGGACTTAATCAATCACGTATTCAATTCCCTTTGTCAATCAGTACGTTACTTGCCCGAGACTCGATCGTCGGTATCCCAATACCTTGTTTAGTCTCGTTAGCGGCAAGTCACTTTACTCGTACCGTAATGCATGATCCCGTGATCAACTACTTGATCACATTGAGCTCATTATGATGATGCATTACCGAGTGGGCCCAGAGATACCTCTCCGTCATACGGAGTGACAAATCCTAGTCTCGATTCGTGCCAACCCAACAGACACTTTTGGAGATACCTGTAATGTACCTTTATAGTCACCCAGTTACGTTGTGACGTTTGGCACACCCAAGGCACTCCTACGGTATCCGGGAGTTGCACAATCTCATGGTCCAAGGAAATGATACTTGACATTCAGAAAAGCTACAGCAAACGAACTACACGATCTTTGTGCTATGCTTAGGTTTGGGTCTTGTCCATCACATCATTCTCCTAATGATGTGATCCCGTTATCAATGACATCCCCATGTCCATAGCCAGGAAACCATGACTATCTATTGATCAATGAGCTAGTCAACTAGAGGCTCACTAGGGACACATTGTGGTCTATGTATTCACACATGTATTAAGATTTCCGGATAATACAATTATAGCATGAATAATAGACAATTATCATGAACAAGGAAATATAATAATCATTTTATTATTGCCTCTAGGGCATATTTCCAACAATCTCCCACTTGCACTAGAGTCAATCATCTAGTTACATTGTGATGAATCGAACACCCATGGAATTCTGGTGTTGATCATGTTTTGCTCTAGGGAGAGGTTTAGTCAACGGATCTGCTACATTCAGGTCCGTATGTACTTTACAAATTTCTATGTCTCCATTTTGAACACTTTCACGAATGGAGTTGAAGCGACGCTTGATATGCCTGGTCTTCCTGTGAAACCTGGGCTCCATGGCAAGGGCAATAGCTCTAGTGTTGTCACAGAAGAGAGTCATCCGGCTCGACGCATTGGGTATGACTCCTAGGTCGGTAATGAACTCCTTCACCCAGACTGCTTCGTGTGCTGCCTCCGAGGCTGCCATGTACTCCGCTTCACATGTAGATCCCGCCACCATGCTTTGCTTGCAACTGCACCAGCTTACTGCCCCACCATTCAAAATATACACGTATCCGGTTTGTGACTTAGAGTCATCCAGATCTGTGTCGAAGCTAGCATTGACGTAACCCTTTACGACGAGCTCTTCGTCACCTCCATAAACGAGAAACATTTCCTTAGTCCTTTTCAGGTACTTCAGGATATTCTTGACCGCTGTCCAGTGTTCCATGCCGGGATTACTTTGGTACCTTCCTACCAAACTTACGGCAAGGTTTACATCAGGTCTGGTACACAGCATAGCATACATGATAGACCCTATGGCCGAGGCATAGGGGACAACACTCATCTTTTCTCTATCTTCTGCCGTGGTCAGGCTTTGAGCCGTGCTCAATCTCATACCTTGCAATACAGGCAAGAACCCCTTCTTTGACTGATCCATTTTTTGAACTTCTTCAATATCTTATCAAGGTACGTACTCTGTGAAAGACCAATGAGGCATCTCGATCTATCTCTATAGATCTTGATGCCTAATATATAAGCAGCTTCTCCAAGGTCCTTCATTGAAAAACACTTGTTCAAATAGGCCTTTATGCTTTCCAAGAATTCTGTATCATTTCCCATCAACAGTATGTCATCCACATACAATATGAGAAATGCTACAGAGCTCCCACTCACTTTCTTGTAAATGCAGGCTTCTCCATAAGTCTGCATAAACCCAAACGCTTTGATCATCTCATCAAAGCGAATGTTCCAACTCCGAGATGCTTGCACCAGCCCATAAATCGAGCGTTGGAGCTTGCACACCTTGTCAGCATTCTTAGGATCGACAAAACCTTCCGGCTGCATCATATACAATTCTTCCTTAAGGAAACCATTAAGGAATGTCATTTTGACATCCATTTGCCATATCTCATAATCATAGAATGCGGCAATTGCTAACATGATTCGGATGGACTTCAGCTTCGCTACAGGTGAGAAAGTCTCATCGTAGTCAACCCCTTGAACTTGTCGATAACCCTTAGCGACAAGCCGAGCTTTATAGATGGTCACATTACCATCCGTGTCTGTCTTCTTCTTAAAGATCCATTTATTTTCTATGGCTCGCCGATCATCGGGCAAGTCAGTCAAAGTCCATACTTCGTTTTCATACATGGATCCTATCTCGGATTTCATGGCTTCCAGCCATTTGTTAGAATCCGGGCCCGCCATCGCTTCTTCATAGTTCGAAGGTTCACCGTTGTCTAACAACATGATTTCCAAGACAGGGTTGCCGTACCACTCTGGCGCGGAACATGTCCTTGTGGACCTACGAAGTTCGGTAGCAACTTGATCTGAAGTTTCATGATCAACATCATTAACTTCCTCTCTAGTCGGTGCAGACACCTCAGGAACATTCTCCTGAGTTGCGCCACTTTCCGGTTCAAGAGGTAATACTTCATCAAGTTCTACTTTCCTCCCACTTACTTCTTTCGAGAGAAACTCTTTCTCTAGAAAGGATCCATTCTTGGCAACAAAGATCTTGCCTTCGGATCTGAGGTAGAAGGTATACCCAATAGTTTCTTTAGGGTATCCTATGAAGACGCATTTTTCCGACTTGGGTTCGAGCTTTTCAGGTTGAAGTTTCTTGACATAAGCATCGCATCCCCAAACTTTTAGAAACGAGAGCTTAGGTTTCTTCCCAAACCATAATTCATACGGTGTCGTCTCAATGGATTTCTACGGAGCCCTATTTAAAGTGATTGCGGCAGTCTCTAAAGCATAGCCCCAAAATGATAACGGTAAATCGGTAAGAGACATCATAGATCGCACCATATCTAATAGAGTGCGATTACGACGTTTAGACACACCATTACGCTGAGGTGTTCCAGGCGACGTTGTCGGCGTTCTGGGAACAGGGGTCCCCAGACTTGCCTGCCTGCGGCCTGCGGCATGGCTCAAAGGGGGGCCCAGCATGGCCCATCTTCACCAACACAAATCCAAGACCCTCGCGAGGGGCCAAGCCTCGCGAGGCGGACGACGCGAAGCTTCCTCAGGCACGGCCTCGTCAGGCTGGCTCATGAGGAGGCGGAGAGATCAAGGAGGGGTACCTCACGAGGTGCCCATAACGCAAGCCGTGACAACTCAGGGCGCCAGGCGGGTGCCAGCCCGCGCAGCGTCCTCCTTTCCTCTTTGGTGCAAAGGGGGCAAGTGCAGCCGCGGAGTACCGAGGCATCAGGCAAAGGTTGCCATTTCGGTGCAACGAGACCAAGACCAGGAGGACTACGAGACGGAGGTCACCGTGGAGCCCAAGACGGCGTCATCACCAGAGCTTTGCGCAGGCGAAGACTACTTTTGTCAGGATAGCTGATACTTGCTGTCCCCCTTCAAATTAGCCCGCCATTGTTGGCTCCCTTCCCGCTCAATATTTGGGGAGAGGACCAGGGCCTTTATAAATAGGACCAGCCACCCACATAGCTGGGGGAGAGGACAAAAAAGAGGTAGGAAGGAAGAGGCTCGTTAGAAGGGTCGGTCAAGGGAGAGCAGAGAGAGAGAGAGAGAGAGAGAGAGAGAGAAAGGTGGCTGAACTCCTCCCAGCAGTTCATCGCCTCAGCCAAGAACAGACCCTCGCGAGGTTGTTCTGCCTTGTATTGTTCATCATCATCAGCCCAAGAGGCAATCCACACACCACACACTGGAGTAGGGTATTACACCATAACGGTGGCCCGAACCAGTATAAACCCTGTGTCTCTTGTGTTGTTCTTTCCTTAGTTTAGATCCTAGCACGGTGGAGGGGTGCAGGAAGGTAGGAGGCGAAATCTCCGCGCGCACCCCAGTGTTCGAACCTCAAGGGTCTGCCGGAACCCGAAATCCGACATTTGGCATGCCAGGTAGGGGTGCGCCGGAATTCGTCTTCCACCGCTCCGTGCCCCGTCGCGTCGTCATCACCATGCCCGGCGACCAGGAGGGCAACCCAGACCCATGGGCGGCATGGCCCGCCCGCGCAAAGCAGCTTGCCTCAGGCGACCCCGTGCCCTAGGCAGCTCACGGTCCGTAGGGCGCTGTGGGCCGTGGGCGACGCGGACAGGCTTCGACAGCTCTCACACCGCGGCAGGCGCAGTCGGCAGCAAGGGCCTCCAATCACGCCGCGACCACGACACCGTACACCCGCCGGGAGCAAGCGAACTCGAGGGCCGCGCTCACGGTGGCCCGAGAGCTGCTGCAGTGCAGACTGCTGGAGGGCGGCCGCGACGTGCTGCTGGAGCGGGTGGCAGAGCTCCTGGGCTTCGCCGCCTCGGGGGCTCACCCCTTCTGCACCCAGCTCCCGTCTCCAACCCAGGGCGGCCCGCGCGGGGGCCCCGCGCGCGCCCGCGGGCTCCAAGGCTACTCCAACACCAACGTGGCTGTCAGCACCGGACCGGCGGCGGCGCGGCCCCCGCTCCTGGTCCACGAAGAAGAAGGGCTCGACGCGACCCGCGGCCCCAGTGGACAGCCGCGCTGGCACCCCACGGTAGGTGCATCAGGCAGGACCGCGTGGCGCACAGAGCACTACGGCGTGGCCTTCGGGGTGGCGGCGCCAGAGGAATACGTGCCCCTCATGATGGATCAAGGACACTCACACGAGGGCGAGCCAGGCTCCCTCCTCAGCCCGAGCCGGGGGGACGAGGCGCCAGAAGCTGAGCCCTTCCAGGAGTCTTGGGACGGTCCCACTGGGCACGCTGGAAGCAGCGGTTATCGGGTACCGCTAATTCTTCAGCAGGCATACGCTAACCATGGATCGCAGGAGGTGCAGGTTGCCGCAGCGGGCAGCTGCCCCGCTCCCACAGCCTCCTACCCCTCGGGAGGAGGACGCAGGGGGCTGCAGGAGGGGGGCAGGGATTCGACATCACCACCGCGGCGTTCGGAGCAAGGTATTCTCAGGAGGTAGGCCCTCCGCTGGGGAGGTGTCCCAGGGCCTGCCCCCGACGGAGGACCCGTGGTCGTCGGGGGAACCGCTAGTGGTCGCTCTACCCCATCGGCGGCGTCCTAGTTTCCGGTCGTCGTTGATGGAACTAGAGTGTGGCGCAAGGCGGGGCCCTCATCTGGCGATATGAAGCAAGGCCAGTACCTGTGAAGAAGGCCCAGTGCCTGTGAAGCTCGCCGCCCCGTGACACTCTCACGTAATAATGAGTGGGGCTGTACACGCCCCGGAGTTTCAGGGGTGCCGGCCTCAGGCCCTGGGGCTCCCTCCCACGCCCAGTGGCAGCACTTAGCTCCGCGCTGGTGAGAAGACGTCCAAGACTAGACTAGGTGCCGGACGCGGCCTTTTGTTTGCTTTTGTTGCTCTTCCCCTTGGTTGTCGCTTTTCCCCGCTGGATTCAAGTTGGATTCGAATTTGAGGTTTGCGTGTGTTCGGGGAGGGGTGCTTAGTCTCGTTCGAGCAATTTCTCGCGTTTTGGTTACCTCTTCGCCTCAGCCGCCTCCCCTCGCGAGCCCCTTGCGAGCCGGGTCAGGCCTAGCTTGCGCGCAGCCCATACTGCCGCCGCCGCGTCCTCTCAGGAGGGTGGTTTACTGCAGATCCTACGGATTCAATCAGGGGACACTCAGGACACCACAACCCCCACGGGCTGCCTCAGGGCCAGCGCGGAACAAAGGTATACTAGCCGACTAGCGCGTCGCTTAAGCCAGCCACTTGGCGTGGGCGCATGGGCGATGTGGCTTCTACTGATACGATAAACACAAGTTTTACATGAGGCC
Source organism: Triticum urartu (assembly GCF_056163025.1). Taxonomy (NCBI): domain Eukaryota; kingdom Viridiplantae; phylum Streptophyta; class Magnoliopsida; order Poales; family Poaceae; genus Triticum; species Triticum urartu. The sequence goes on along the minus strand of NC_141873.1, from coordinate 418,814,593 downwards.
CCCCCTCCAAAATGCTCTCACTGTCATCAAGCCAAAACCTGAGTTCTATTCATGCAGGGTAAGGAAGCAGGAATGATGTACAGTCAGTCGGACGAATCCCCCAATGCGTCCTCAGGAGCACCACCTGGGCCGTTGCTGGCGTTGCTGAACTCGCCATCGCTGTCCGCGTCGCTGCCAGCGGTGTCAGGGCCGCCCATCGCGCCGCCCTCGTCGGCCGCCACGATCGCATCATCGTTGTCTGAGGCAAAGGCCCTGATAAGAGCGTCCACATTGTCCTCCACCCAGTGCGCCAGGTCGCCTCGGACAGCCTGGGGGACTGGGGCGATGGCGGCATCAAAATCAAAATGGGGATCCATGTTCCGGAGGTGACTGAAGACGTGGGAAAAGGCGCGCCTGAGCAGGGCGCGGCTCCTCTCCTCCACCAACCTGTCAGCCCTGGTCGACCGCGCCTCCAGCTGCGTCACCACATCAGTGAAGAACTGGAGATTGCCCGCGTATTTGATTACGTGCGGCTCACCGACGGCCTCCTCGCAGATGTTGCCCAAGGCCGCGTTGGCTCTCTCCCGGAGAGTTATGAGCATGGGGCCGTGCTCATGCTCCAAGATCCGCCGCTGACGTATCTCATCCGCATTCTGACGCGCGACGGCCTCAGCCTCCTCCACCCGCTGGCGAAGAAGGAGCACCTCAGCCTGGGAGGCAGTTAACTTACCTCGCGCCACCTCAAGGGCGGCCCGGGAAGCATCGGCCCGCCGCACTGCCTCCTCCAGCTTGGCCCTCAAAGCGGCAGTCCTGCCTTCAGCTTTGGCCCGGATCAACCCCAGCTTCTCTTCGAACTCGAGCTCGAGGTTCAAATGCGCCATCGCCACTCGACGTCCGACCTCCTCCAGGACGCGGGCTTCCTGTGCGGCAACATCATCCTCCGCCTGCGTCACCAAGCGCTCCCTCGTCTCCAGACGCTCGTACTCGCGGGTACGTTCAGCGGCTTCCAGTGTCAGCGCCTCCTCACGCTTCTGGAGCTCTGCTGAGTCGCCAGAGGCCACCTTCATCGACGCGAGGGCTGCCTCGCACAGCTCCACCTGCTCCTCCAGCGAGTGGCACCAGGCCAGAAGCTCCCGAGCCCGCTCCTCCACAGTCGTTCGCCGCCGGTCAGCTTCCCGAGCCTCCTCAGCGGCCCGAGACCGGGCCTCCCGAGAGGCCACCAACGACGCCTTGGCCTCTGCTTCATCAAGATCACGCTCACGGCACGCAAGAGCGATGGCGCCCTCTAGCTTGCGCCTCTCTGTAGCCAGGCGCAGGCCCTCGGCCTCAAGGCGCGCGTCTTCATCAGCAAGCTCCTCACCAAGCAGGCTCACTGCATCAGTCGCCCTTCGAAGGAACCCTTGGCGGAGAGTGCGACGCTCCCGGGCGCGCTCGAGCACGTCTTCCACACCATCATCCGCCCCGAGCAAGCGCCGGGGGCCGCGAGTCAGCACTCCCCCTCCGGGCTGGGGGCTGGGGGCTGGCACCCTCGCGACGGCCGGGCACGCCGCGTCAGAAGGCTGGCCTGGGGCCAGCCCGTCCTCAGGAGAAGAGCACAGGAAGCGCCTCAGCCAATCGCAGTTCACGACCAGGCGAGAGGCCCATGGCAGGCTGGCTATGCCACGAGAAGGCCCGCGAAGGAGGATCGCAAGGTGCGCGGGGCCGCGGTGCGCCTCAGGATGGTTCGCCTCTTCGATCGCCCTCACCACAAGGGCTCCGCTGCTCGGAGCGCTCGAGGACGGTGGAGGGGGCGAAGCCAAGGGGGACGGCTCCTCAGCCGTCTCCGCAAGCTCGGCTGGAAGGGGCCTGCAGAGCAAGGGTCAGTACATGTAACAGAAGGATCGGGAGCCGGGAAAGGAAAAGGCTTACTCATCAGTGGTGAAGTACTTCCTACGCTTCAGCAGGCGACAAGGGTAATCATCGCCCAGGGCCTCCCTTCTCTTCCGGAGAGCCTCAAAGTTCACACGAAAGCGGCCCAAGAGTTGGGCGCATGGATCAACCTTCGACGAAGACGGAGCGGCAAGGCGATCTGCGGCAGGGGCGCCTGCTTGGTGTGCGCTGCCAATTGCCTCCCCAAGAGACGCAGCTGGAGCCTCGGGGGCCCCAGTCACAGGCACTGAGGGCAGCTGCTCGCCACCCTCAGCCTCAGTGGCACGGGCCCCAAGAGCTGCTTCCTCATGAGCCTCGCCCGGCGCTGTCACCGCGCCGGGATCCCCCTCGGTGTAACGCCCTCGATGCGACTATAGCTCCCACGTGTCGAGGCACAACTTAGAGACATAATCGCATTGAAGGCATATGTCGCAAGTGAGGTAATCTTCACACAACCCATGTAATACATAATGGAAAGAGATACATAGTTGGCTTACATCGCCACTTCACACAATTACATGAATAAATATTACATCATCCAAATACACTCATGGTCCGACTACGGAACCAAAATAAAAGAAGAACCCCAAGTGCGACAAGGTCCCCGATCGACCCCAACTGGGCTCCACTACTGATCAACTAAAACGAAACAAAACAAAGGACAAGGTCTTCATCGAGCTCCTCCTGAGCTGGGTTGCGTCATCTGCACGGACTCACCGACACCTGCAAGCTGGTTTTGGAAGTATCTGTGAGCCACAGGGACTCAGCAATCTCGCACCCTCGCGATCAAGACTATTTAAGCTTATGGGAAAGGTAAAGGTATGAGGTGGAGCTGCAGCAAGCGACTAGCATATATGGTGGCTAACATACGCAAAATGAGAGCGAGAAGAGAAGGCAAAGCACGGTCGATAAAAGTATGATCAAGAAGTGATCCTAAACAACCTACGTCAAGCATAACTCCAACACCGTGTTCACTTCCCGGACTCCGCCGGAAAGAGACCATCACGGTAACACACGCGGTTGATGTATTTTAATTAAGGTCAAGTTCAGGTTTTCTACAACCGGACATTAACAAATTCCCATCTGCCCATAACCGCGGGCACGGCTTTCGAAAGTTCAAATCCCTGCAGGGGTGTCCCAACTTAGCCCATCACAAGCTCTCACGGTCAACGAAGGAATAGACCTCCTCCCGAGACATTCCGATCAGACTCGGTATCTCGGTACAACAAGACATCCTCGACAATGGTAAAACAAGTCCAGCAAGACCACCCGATGCGCCGACATCCCGATAGGAGCTGCACATATCTCGTTCTCAGGGAAACATCGGATAAGCAATCCGTACAACTAAAACCAGCCCTCGAGTTTCCCCGAGGTGGCGCTGCAAGGGGCTCTAGTTTGGACCAACACTTAGACAAGCACTGGCCCGGGGGGGTTTAAAATAAGATGACCCTTGGGATGCGCGACTCCCAAGGGAAAAAGGCTAGGTGGCGAATGGTAAAACCAAGATTGGGCCTTGCTGGAGGAGTTTTATTCAAAGCGAACTGTCAAGGGGTTCCCATTATAACCCAACCGCGTGAGGAACGCAAAATCCGGGAACATAACACCGATATGACGGAAACTAGGGCGGCAAGAGTGGAACAAAACACCAGGCATAAGGCCGAGCCTTCCACCCTTTACCAAGTATATAGATGTATTAATTAAATAAGATATATTGTGATATCCCAACAAATAAACATGTTCCAACAAGGAACAACATCTCCGTGTTCCAACAAGGAACAAACTTCAATCTTCACCTGCAACTAACAACGCTATAAGAGGGGCTGAGCAAGCGGTAACATAGCCAATCAACGGTTTGCTAGGACAATGGTGAGTTAGAGGTTTGACATGGCAATTTGGGAGGCTTGCAAGCAAGTGGTAGGCATCGTAGCATTGGCATGGCAAAAGAGCGAGCAACTAAGCAAGCAAAGATAGAAGTGATTTCGAGGGTATGGTCATCTTGCCTGAAATCCCGCAAGGAAGAAGAACGAGTCCATGAAGAAGACAAACGGAACGGAGACGAACGGGTCCTCGCACACGCGACGTTATCGGAACCAACCCGAAGAAGCAACACCGGAAAGAAGCAAACAACATGGTAAACAACCATCACATAAACATGGCAAGATGCACAACCAAGTATGATGCATGTCCGGGTTAAATATGCATGGCATGGCAAGATGCACAAACAATCCTACAAATTAAGTGGAGCTCAATATGCAATGGAGTTGCATATTGAAGAAACACCACATGACTTATTTAGTTCTCTCTCGTTTATGTACCCAACAAGATTAAATGTTGTTAGCATGGCAAGAGGGTGAAGCAAAGTAAAACTACCTATCTAGTCAAGTTTAAATGAGGCCGGAAGCAACGAACAACAATTCCGGTAAATCCCCATAGCATATTTTAGACTTGGTACTGTTCTGCCCTAAACACAATTTTAGAGTTGTTTAACATGCAAATAAAGGTCACCATGATAAACTAGGCAAAATTCTACCCCATTTACATATAAAGATTATTACAAACCGAGTTACGGTTATTTAGTTATGAATTAGATCATTTTAACATGGCATAGGGGAAAATATATGCAAACAGCACTTTAAACATTTTAAACGTGCATTAAAGTTGGATATTATGAAACTAGATGACATTCTAGTCATCTTACATATATAATTTGTTTAAATATGATGCACCGTTTGAGAGATATGATATGCATGAACAACAGGGGGTTTTCTGTAAAACAATAAACTGTGGATAAATGGTCAAAACGTAGAACGGAAAAAACATGACCTGGGCCGAATCTGGCTGGCCCGAGTGTACAGGAGAGGGGGTGCTCACATTGAGCCTGGCCCGGTCGGAAGCAGAGGAGGCCTGGCGCTGGCTGCGGTTGCTGGGCCGGCCCGCTGGACGTGGTTGCTGGGTCCGCGGAGGAGCAGGCTGGGCCTCGGGTGGGTCGCAGCCCAGCTGGACGCAGACGCAGAGGAGCGGGATCGGGGCTCCTCCCGATCCGAATGACGCACGGCGGCGCTCGCCGGTGAGGGCGACGGGGACGACAAGGTCAGAGGTGGATCCGACGAGGAGGAAGCAGACGAGGCGGCGGACGGTGCGAAGAGGCCGGATCTGGGTCAAGGAGCTCGCCGGGGCTCCATTCCCGGTGACGGCGAGGGGTCCCACGAAAGCTCGTCAGAGCTCCATGTCAGCGGCGGTGCGGGGCGGTATACGGCATGGAGGAGAGAGACTCGAGGCGGAGGCGAGCAGGCGACGTCGGACGGCGGAGCTGGAGGCGCACGAGGGCGGCGGTCACCGGCGCTGGGCGAGGTCGCTGGAGACCGGCACGGGAGCAGCAAGGCGATGCAGATCGGGTGGAGTGGCGCGGTGCGGGCCTCAGAGCCCAGATCGGGGCCCGGGCGGGCCTGGAGCGGGCCTGGCAGCGCGGGGCGATGTGGGGCGCGGGGAGGCGACGTGGCAGCTTCCCGTTGGCTGCGGGCGTTGCTGGAGCGGCGGCTGGCCACTGGCAGCGCGCCAAGTGGCAGGGATGAGGTGGCCGGTGGCAGAATTTGAGGAGAGGAGGTGGGAGGCGGCTGTCTGATGATTGGGGGCGTGGATTTCGAGGAGGAGGAAGGAGAAGGCCCAAAATGGCATGGAGGGGGGTCTATATAAGGTAAGGGGGCTATGGTTAGGGGGTTTGAGGCCGTTTCGGAGCCGTTCGATCTCGATCGGACGACCCGGAGCGGAGGGGGGTTAGATAGGTGGACTAGTGGGCTGTGAAGAGAGGTTGGGCTGAGATGAGAGGAGAGGAGTGCAGCCCAGCAACTGTTTCCGGAGACCGAAAATGTCCGACGTTTGCCCGGCTATAATGCCGCTATAGTTTAACGGTTGGGCTATCAAACGAACTCCGAATGTGATGAAACTTGGTAGCGGCCTACCTGCAACATAACAACACCACATGCCAACTTTCAACCCATTCCGAGAACATTTTCCGGCCACTTATAAAATACTATTTCGGACATGCCGCGGGCGCGTGCAAGTGTGTCTGGGCTCAGAACAGACAACGGACGGAACAAGGAGACCAGGACGGATGCAAGTTTTGAAAACATGATGATGCAATGCACATGATGACATGATAAGATGCAACACGCAAGAAAATGACAAGGCAACAACAGCGAATAACTGGAGGACACCTGGCACATCGGTCTCGGGGCGTTACAACACTCCACCACTACGAGAGGATCTCGTCCCGAGATCTAGAATGGCACCGGAGGGAAAACGGAAGAGAAAGAGAAGAGGTAAAACTAAGTTGCTTCTTTGACAAACGAGTAAGACCAAAGAACCTTGAAAAAGGTTAAGCCATTTTGAGAAAAGAAAACAATGGAGATGATCGAAGCTGAAAACACTCCGTTAGAAAAGAGGAAACAAGGGAGAACAACCTCGGGCAGCACTCTGATTGACAATAAAAGGAACTAAATAAGAACTTGATAAGGTGATAGATCTTGAAAAGAGGGCACGGCACTCCGGTTAAATGGACAATCATGAAAAGAACATAATCTTTGATGAAACGAGATGATGGTTGAAGAAAGCAACATCACAATGCCTCCGGAACAAAAGTAAGAATGAAATGGAAAGAACGAAGGGAAACGCGACCTTGAGGGAGCACACTTACAACAAATGCTAGAACGGAGTTGTTGGAAAACCAACAACGAAAAGAATAAGCTTGATAAGGTCTTATAGAGTACATCTCAAATTATGAGGTGACAACATGCCACTCACGGGAAAAGAATTGGATTGATAAGAACAAGGAGACGAGAAACTATTTCACCGGGAGGATAAATGAAAATCTTGGATCATATAATATCACCATTAATAGCATTACTCCTTAGGGAAAGCTTTAGGTGAAATATAACCCAAGATAATTCCACTGACGAGATTGATGGATTTAAAATATCTCATTCATGACAACATGTGAATCATGAAGCATGAATTCCAAATTATCAAGAATGACATAATACCACCTCCAATGATACGGAAGAAAGATTGAACTCCGGATTGCAAGATGAGAATGCTTGAGCTCCTTAGAAATGAATGTTCATGAACACTTCGAGAAGGAATTAAATCCTTGATGAACCATCATGTAGAACCTTCATGAAGAACTCCGGTAAACAAAAGAATGGTCAAGCGAAAGGAAAGAGAAGTTGAAAACACAAGTTGAATCCTTGTAACGATTTAGATGGATCTTCGTGATAATTAGAGCTTGGAACTCCGGGAAAGAAAAGATAAAGCATCTCGAACTAAGAATATGATATGATGAACCACTCCGGAAAAAAAGGAATTAATCACTTGGATGGAACAAGAATAAGAATTATGTTATGCGTATCCTTCAACAATTTAATTGCTGACAAGCAATGGATTTAGCATACTACTTATCCTCGTGGAAAGATTAAGATAGATATAGCGCAAACTTGAGAAGGTCTTCAACGAACCACCGGTAGGATGAAACAATGAATGAATTAATATTATAACCATGGAAGAGAGATCTTGAACGAACCACCGTAAGAATTGAAAATGAACGAAGTAAAGATAAAGAAACACCGGGAAGGATTAGCAAATGAACGAAGATGCTAGAGTGAATTTAGATCCATGAGAACGAATAGATCACGAGCTGATTAGAGGATATTTGGGCGATGCACCGGTAAGATTTGGAGAATGATAACTGAAAGCTGAGAATGAAATAAACATGTATTGATGGACTCCGGATAATCAAACTGAGAAGACTCTTGAATTGCTCCGGATAGGTGAAAAGAATTCTCACGATCAAAACAATTATGAGAGGATGGCAACAAGCTAGAATCATGAATCTTGAAGAGAATGGAGCAAGATTGAGAGAAAAAATCTTCTTCGGTCTCCAAATGCAGAGAATGACGATGAGGAACACCACCATGAATTGTTGAGGCACTCCGGAATGAAAATTATAAAGGCTCAACCAACGATGAAAATAATTTGAAAGATCTTGGAGAAAGACATTTGACTGATGATAAATCATTCTTACATCAAACATTGAAAAGAATTTTGAGGATAGCTCCGGAAAAATAAGAAGAGTCAGGTAAGATCCTGGGAAAAGACCTGTCGGTTAGGGCCCACTCAAAAGAAACACTGTAGAACGATTTAAAAGAGAGAATGCACCTGTTGAATTAAATGGCTTGAATGAGGTAACATCCTCGAAAGATCTTGAATGAATGTAGAGTGGAAACACTAATCTTCGAGATATCTTGAGCACTCCGGAACAATTGAATAGCAAGCGGGGAATGCTTATGAGGTGCAACGGCATGAGAAAACATTGAAATACGAAAAAGAATATGATCAACACCGAAAACTCGAATTGAATCCACCGCAGAAGAAAATGAGTGACGAGAGACGAACTTGAAGCTTTGTTAGCATCTTCCTGAGAATCAACGGATAAGAACATTGACGGAAAAGAATGGAGAGACTTCTCATCAATAAAAGGATACTTGAATAAGAAATCTGAGTCCTTGAAGAAAAAGGGTGGGCAGGCGGGAAAACAAAGGCAGCTTGGGACGGATGAAATGTACACCGTTGAGAAAGCTGAGATTGAATCATGCGGATGTTGAAGTGATCGGATCCGTTTGAAGAGAAACACGCCGGTATAGAAGGAATTTAGATGACAATCTCGATGATCAAGAAGGATTTGTATTCACATAGAAATATGAGAACACCGCTTGGAAAAGGTATGGAATCAACATTTGACTTCGAAGCAACTCGAATACCACAACTCAAAACAAAACAAGGATTGGCTTGCAGAATAAGCCAGAACAAACATATGATAGAGATTTCGTCCGAAGTTTTCGTGGTGGGGCCTACACGGGCTTGATCGTACAGCACCATCATGTACAAGGCAGTGCACATGACATACGAAGCGTCCCCGAGTCGGCATAGCCAAGGACTCTTTAAGACACAACGAGACCACTGTAAAACCAACCGTAAATAGGCAGACCACTAGACGTCGAACCCCAATTTCATATCATACATCCGACGGAAGGATTTCCTAAGAGCTACTAGAATTCCCACTTATAAACTCCCGAAATTTTCCGGTTATGCAATCAGGTGTTGGGATACAGGGGAAGCATAATATCTCACCCAAAACTAGCAAATCCTACATCCAGCTGTATCCATCCTTCAACACATAACCAAGAAACCTTCGGAAATCATCTACCTCAACCTTCAAAAAGCATCCATTATACAAGTTATGGCAATACTCCCGAACTCCCGCCCCAGTACTGGGTGGCGTCGAGGTTATCTCACCAACGAACTGCATAAAAGAGATTTTCGATGTCGGCGTGCTAAAACTCAGGTATTCCAGAATTGCAACGATAAAATTATGACGACAACACCTCAGAGCTCAACTCCCCGGGACACTTCCACTAAACCCCTGACAGGAGGCACCAAGACAATGTTCTCATCATAAATCCATCGGAATGATTCCAAGATACCCGCGTGATCCTAAATTTTTTTTTGTGAAATTTGAGAAGAGAAGAGTCAAAACTCTACGTCAGGATGCCTTACCAGAGCGATGAGGAGACTGGGAAGTAAAAAGAATTCCTAAACTCTCCGATATATAATTCCTAAATGACTCAAAACATTTTTCTAGACACAACTCGGCTGCTAAAAACGATCAAGCAATGGGGCTCCTAAGGTCGGGGATGGCTCTGATACCAACTTGTAACGCCCTCGATGCGACTATAGCTCCCACGTGTCGAGGCACAACTTAGAGACATAATCGCATTGAAGGCATATGTCGCAAGTGAGGTAATCTTCACACAACCCATGTAATACATAATGGAAAGAGATACATAGTTGGCTTACAATCACCACTTCACACAATTACATGAATAAATATTACATCATCCAAATACACTCATGGTCCGACTACGGAACCAAAATAAAAGAAGAACCCCAAGTGTGACAAGGTCCCCGATCGACCCCAACTGGGCTCCACTACTGATCAACTAAAATGAAACAAAACAAAGGACAAGGTCTTCATCGAGCTCCTCCTGAGCTGGATTGCGTCATCTGCACGGACTCATCGGCACCTGCAAGCTGGTTTTGGAAGTATCTGTGAGCCACAGGGACTCAGCAATCTCGCACCCTCGCGATCAAGACTATTTAAGCTTATGGGAAAGGTAAAGGTATGAGGTGGAGCTGCAGCAAGCGACTAGCATATATGGTGGCTAACATACGCAAAATGAGAGCGAGAAGAGAAGGCAAAGCACGGTCAATAAAAGTATGATCAAGAAGTGATCCTAAACAACCTACGTCAAGCATAACTCCAACACCGTGTTCACTTCCCGGACTCCGCCGGAAAGAGACCATCACGGTAACACACGCGGTTGATGTATTTTAATTAAGGTCAAGTTCAGGTTTTCTACAACCGGACATTAACAAATTCCCATCTGCCCATAACCGCGGGCACGGCTTTCGAAAGTTCAAATCCCTGCAGGGGTGTCCCAACTTAGCCCATCACAAGCTCTCACGGTCAACGAAGGAATAGACCTCCTCCCGAGACATTCCGATCAGACTCGGTATCTCGGTACAACAAGACATCCTCGACAATGGTAAAACAAGTCCAGCAAGACCACCCGATGCGCCGACATCCCGATAGGAGCTACACATATCTCGTTCTCAGGGAAACATCGGATAAGCAATCCGTACAACTAAAACCAGCCCTCGAGTTTCCCCGAGGTGGCGCTACAAGGGGCTCTAGTTTGGACCAACACTTAGACAAGCACTGGCCTGGGGGGGGGGTTTAAAATAAGATGACCCTTGGGATGCGCGACTCCCAAGGGGAAAAGGCTAGGTGGCGAATGGTAAAACCAAGGTTGGGCCTTGCTGGAGGAGTTTTATTCAAAGCGAACTGTCAAGGGGTTCCCATTATAACCCAACCGCGTGAGGAACGCAAAATCCGGGAACATAACACCGATATGACGGAAACTAGGGCGGCAAGAGTGGAACAAAACACCAGGCATAAGGCCGAGCCTTCCACCCTTTACCAAGTATATAGATGTATTAATTAAATAAGATATATTGTGATATCCCAACAAATAAACATGTTCCAACAAGGAACAACATCTCCGTGTTCCAACAAGGAACAAACTTCAATCTTCACCTGCAACTAACAACGCTATAAGAGGGGCTGAGCAAGCGGTAACATAGCCAATCAACGGTTTGCTAGGACAATGGTGGGTTAGAGGTTTGACATGGCAAATTGGGAGGCTTGCAAGCAAGTGGTAGGCATCGTAGCATTGGCATGGCAAAAGAGCGAGCAACTAAGCAAGCAAAGATAGAAGTGATTTCGAGGGTATGGTCATCTTGCCTGAAATCCCGCAAGGAAGAAGAACGAGTCCATGAAGAAGACAAACGGAACGTAGACGAACGGGTCCTCGCACACGCGACGTTATCGGAACCAACCCGAAGAAGCAACACCGGAAATAAGAAAACAACATGGTAAACAACCATCACATAAACATGGCAAGATGCACAACCAAGTATGATGCATGTCCGGGTTAAATATGCATGGCATGGCAAGATGCACAAACAATCCTACAAATTAAGTGGAGCTCAATATGCAATGGAGTTGCATATTGAAGAAACACCACATGACTTATTTAGTTCTCTCTCGTTTATGTACCCAACAAGATTAAATGTTGTTAGCATGGCAAGAGGGTGAAGCAAAGTAAAACTACCTATCTAGTCAAGTTTAAATGAGGCCGGAAGCAACGAACAACAATTCCGGTAAATCCCCATAGCATATTTTAGACTTGGTACTGTTCTGCCCTAAACACAATTTTAGAGTTGTTTAACATGCAAATAAAGGTCACCATGATAAACTAGGCAAAATTCTACCCCATTTACATATAAAGATTATTACAAACCGAGTTACGGTTATTTAGTTATGAATTAGATCATTTTAACATGGCATAGGGGAAAATATATGCAAACAACACTTTAAACATTTTAAACGTGCATGAAAGTTGGATATTATGAAACTAGATGACATTCTAGTCATCTTACATATATAATTTGTTTAAATATGATGCACCGTTTGAGAGATATGATATGCATGAACAACAGGGGGTTTTCTGTAAAACAATAAACTGCGGATAAATGGTCAAAACGTAGAACAGAAAAAAAACATGACCTGGGCCGAATCTGGCTGGCCCGAGTGTACAGGAGAGGGGGTGCTCACATTGAGCCTGGCCCGGTCGGAAGCAGAGGAGGCCTGGCGCTGGCTGCGGTTGCTGGGCCGGCCCGCTGGACGTGGTTGCTGGGTCCGCGGAGGAGCAGGCTGGGCCTCGGGCGGGTCGCAGCCCACCTGGACGCAGACGCAGAGGAGCGGGATCGGGGCTCCTCCCGATCCGAATGACGCACGGCGGCGCTCGCCGGTGAGGGCGACGGGGACGACAAGGTCAGAGGCGGATCCGACGAGGAGGAAGCAGACGAGGCGGCGGATGGCGCGAAGAGGCCGGATCTGGGTCAAGGAGCTCGTCGGGGCTCCATTCCCGGCGACGGCGAGGGGTCCCACGAAAGCTCGTCAGAGCTCCATGTCAGCGGTGGCGCGGGGCGGGATACAGCATGGAGGAGAGAGACTCGAGGCGGAGGCGAGCAGGCGACGTCGGACGGCGGAGCTGGAGGCGCACGAGGGCGGCGGTCACCGGTGCTGGGCGAGGTCGCTGGAGACCGGCACGGGAGCAGCAAGGCGATGCAGATCGGGTGGAGCGGCGCAGTGTGGGCCTCAGAGCCCAGATCGGGGCCCGGGCGGGCCTGGAGCGGGCCTGGCAGCGCGGGGCGATGTGGGGCGCGGGGAGGCGACGTGGCAGCTTCCCGTTGGCTGCGGGCGCTGCTGGAGCGGCGGCTGGCCACTGGCAGCGCGCCAAGTGGCAGGGACGAGGTGGCCGGCAGCAGAATTTGAGGAGAGGAGGTGGGAGGTGGCTGTCTGATGATTGGGGGCATGGATTTCGAGGAGGAGGAAGGAGAAGGCCCAAAATGGCATGGAGGGGGGTCTATATAAGGTAAGGGGGCTAGGGTTAGGGGGTTTGAGGCTGTTTCAGAGCCGTTCGATCTCGATCGGACGACCCGAAGCAGAGGGGGGTTAGATAGGTGGACTAGTGGGCTGTGAAGAGAGGTTGGGCTGAGATGAGAGGAGAGGAGTGCAGCCCGGCAACTGTTTCCGGAGACCAAAAATGTCCGACATTTGCCCGGCTATAATGCCGCTATAGTTTAACGGTTGGGCTATTTAACGAACTCCGAATGTGATGAAACTTTGCAGGCTGCCTACCTGCAACATAACAACACCACATGCCAACTTTCAACCCATTCCGAGAACATTTTCCGGCCACTTATAAAATACTATTTCGGACATGCCGCGGGCGCGTGCAAGTGTGTCTGGGCTCAGAACGGACAACGGACGGAACGAGGAGACCGGGACGGATGCAAGTTTCGAAAACATGATGATGCAATGCACATGATGACATGATAAGATGCAACACGCAAGCAAATGACAAGGCAACAACAGCGAATAACTGGAGGACACGTGGCACATCGGTCTCGGGGCGTTACACTCGGCCTCTGGCGCCTCGTGCCTCCCTGCTCTTGGCCGACTGGTAGGGCCGTCACCACCACTGGGTTCTCGCGAGGCCCCTGAAGGCCGGCCGGGCGCGACCCCCACTCATCAAAGACAGGCATCTGCTTCACAAAGTCGCCCCTGCTCTGGCAGAGGTACAGCAAGGCCCCTCCCTGTCGGACGCTGTCGGGGTTGGGGTCCCCAGCCAGGGTCAAGAGCGCCGTCCTCAGCACCTCAGGAGTCAGGTCCTCTTCCTGGAGCCTCATACGATCCTCGTGCCCACGGAAGGCCCACATCCGGCGAGAGTGGCGTTGAAGAGGAGCAACGCGACATAGCAGGAACTCCTTCACCACCTTGGGCGCTGTCACGCCAAGCGACCTCAAGAGTGCGAAGCGGCACCAGACGAAGACGAGCCGGGGGCTCTCAAGCGTCTCCTGGCCCCAGCCCGAATTGGGGACGGCAGGCGAGGTCGACTCCAATAGAAGGGGGCTGGGCACCCCTGCGTCCACATACTGCCACCGCTCGCGGAACCCGACCGCGGGCAGGGGAAGCTTGAAGTCAATCCCAGAGGCCGCCATCTCAGGCGCGGCAACGAAGCTCACACAAGCCCAACATTGGGTAGGGTCGACAAGATGCAACGAGAAGAAGTGGCGCAGCAGGGCAACCGAAGGAGGGATGCCCACCATAGCTTCGCAAGCAAAGGCGAAGACCGAAAGGAGGGTGATGGATTCAGGACCCAGATGCATCATGTGGATCTGATAGTGGGAAAGCACGGCATTGAAGAAATCGGAAAAGGAGGGAACCAGACCCGCCCACAAGGCGTCGGCAAGATACGGGACCTTGGTGGTTGTCCTGTCGATGGAGAAGTGGGACGCGGGCCAGGCCGTCATCCTCCCACATTCATTGAAGATGGTGGCCAGAGACAAGCTGACCTTGCCCAAGCCCTCGGCGGGGGCCGCCGACGGTGGCGGGCAAGGCGGAGACACGGGTTTATTCCCTCTCCCCTTCTTCGTTGGAGCCAGGGCGATGGGAAGGGGGGAGGCTCGAGATTGAGTTGAAAACAGAAACCGGAGTTCAAGCGGAGGAAGGACAGAGGGTGCTCGAGCGATAAAAGGGGAACGGCTGTGTACGACTACGGGTCCGCCTGGCACGGCGCGAGATAAGGAGGGCGTGGGGGAACAGTGCCGCCCACGTCCAATCAACCGCCATGCGGTGCCCAAGGCCGCAGGCTGTTAGGGCCCGCGGTGCTTCGCCCTTGCCCTTCCGCCTCCCTGCACGGCCAAGTTCGGGCGCGCCTTGGGCCCAGGGGCTACTGTCGGCGTTCTGGGACGGGGGTCCCCAGACTTGCCTGCCTGCGGCCTGCGGCGTGGCTCAAAGGGGGCCCCAGCACGGCCCATCTTCACCAACACAAACCCAAGACCCTCGCGAGGCGGACGACGTGAAGCTTCCTCAGGCACGGCCTCATCAGGCTGACTCACGAGGAGGCGGAGAGATCAAGGCGGGGTACCTCACGAGGTGCCCATGACGCAAGCCATGACAACTCAGGGCGCCAGGCGGGTGCCAGCCCGCGCAGCGTCCTCCTTTCCTCTTTGGTGCAAAGGGGGCAAGCGCAGCCGCGGAGTACCGAGGCATCAGGCAAAGGTTGCCATTTCGGTGCAACGAGACCAAGACCAGGAGGACTACGAGATGGAGGTCACCGTGGAGCCCAAGACGGCGTCATCACCAGAGCTTTGTGCAGGCGAAGACTACTTTTGTCAGGATAGCTGATACTTGCTGTCCCCTTCAAATTAGCCCGCCATTGTTGGCTCCCTTCCCGCTCAATATTTGGGGAGAGGACCCGGGCCTCTATAAATAGGACCAGCCACCCACATAGCTGGGGGAGAGGACGAAAAAGAGGTAGGAAGGAAGAGGCTCGTTAGAAGGGTCGGTCAAGGAAGAGCAGAGAGAGAGAGAGAGAAAGGTGGCTGAACTCCTCCCAGCAGTTCATCGCCTCAGCCAAGAACAGACCCTCGCGAGGCTGTTCTGCCTTTTATTGTTCATCATCATCAGCCCAAGAGGCAATCCACACACGACACACTGGAGTAGGGTATTAAAGCACAACGGTGGCCCGAACCAGTATAAACCCTGTGTCTCTTGTGTTGTTCTTTCCTTAGTTTAGATCCTAGAACGGCGGAGGGGTGCAGGAAGGTAGGAGGCGAAATCTCCACACGCACCCCAGTGTTCGAACCTCAAGGGTCTGCCGGAACCCGAAATCCGATAGGCGTGAGTTGTGAAACTATTCCACATTTTCTTAAGTGTGTGCCAAATTCGTGACTCAAGTATTCTCCCCCACGATCTGATCGCAAGAACTTGATTTTCCTGTCACGTTGATTTTCAACCTCACTCTGAAATTCCTTGAACTTTTCAAAGGTCTCAGACTTGTGTTTCATTAAGTAGACATACCCATATCTACTCAAGTCATTAGTGAGGGTGAGAACATAACGATAACCACCGCGAGCCTCAACACTCATTGGACCGCACACATCTGTATGTATGATTTCCAATAAGTTGGTTGCTCACTCCATTGTTCCTGAGAATGGAGTCTTGGTCATTTTACCCATGAGGCATGGTTCGCATGTGTCAAATGATTCGTAATCAAGAGACTCTAAAAGTCCATCTGCATGGAGCTTCTTCATGCGTTTGACACCTATGTGACCAAGGCGACAGTGCCACAAGTATGTGGGACTATCATTATCAACCTTACATCTTTTGGTATTCACACTACGAATATGTGTAGCATTACGCTCGAGATTCATTAAGAATAAACCATTCACCATCAAAGCATGACCATAAAACATATCTCTCATATAAATAGAACAACCATTAATCTCGGATTTAAATGAGTAGCCATCTCGAATTAAACGAGATCCTGATACAATGTTCATGCTCAAAGCTGGCACTAAATAACAATTATTGAGGTTTAAAACTAATCCCGTAGGTAAATGTAGAGGTAGCGTGCCGACGGCGATCACATCGACCTTGGAATCATTCCCGACGCGCATCGTCACCTCGTCCTTCGCCAGTCTCCATTTATTCCGCAGCTCCTGCTTTGAGTTACAAATGTGAGCAACCGCACCGGTATCAAATACCCAGGAGCTACTACGAGTACTGGTAAGGTACACATCAATTACATGTATATCACATATACCTTTCGTGATGCCGACCTTCTTGTCCGCTAAGTATTTGGGGCAGTTCCGCTTCCAGTGACCACTTCCCTTGCAATAAAAGCACTCAGTCTCGGGCTTGGGTCCATTCTTTGGCTTCTTCCCGGCAGCTTGCTTACCAGGCGCGGCAACTCCCTTGCCGTCCTTCTTGAAGTTCTTCTTACCCTTGCCTTTCTTGAACTTAGTGGTTTTATTCACCATCAACACTTGATGTTCCTTTTTGATTTCTATCTCCGCTGATTTCAGCATTGAATATACCTCAGGAATGGTCTTTTCCATCCCCTACATATTGAAGTTCATCACAAAGCTCTTGTAGCTCGGTGGAAGCGACTGAAGGATTCTGTCAATGACCGCGTCATCCGGGAGATTAACTCCCAGCTGAGTCAAGCGGTTATGTAACCCAGACATTGTGAGTATGTGCTCACTGACAGAACTATTTTCCTCCATTTTACAGCTGAAGAACTTGTCGGAGACTTCATATCTCTCGACCCGGGCATGAGCTTGAAAAACCATTTTCAGCTCTTCGAACATCTCATATGCTCCGTGTTTCTCAAAACGCTTTTGGAGCCCCTGTTCTAAGCTGTAAAGCATGCCACACTGAACGAGGGAGTAATCATCAGCACGCTGCTGCCAAGCGTTCATAACGTCTTGGTTCTCTGGGATGGGTGCGTCACCTAGCGGTGCTTCTAGGACATAATCTTTCTTGGCAGCTATGAGGATGATCCTCAGGTTCCGGACCCAGTCCGTATAGTTGCTGCCATCATCTTTCAGCTTGGTTTTCTCTAGGAACGCGTTGAAGTTGAGGACAACGTGGGCCATTTGATCTACAAGACATATTGTAAAGATTTTAGACTAAGTTCATGATAATTAAGTTCATCTAATCAAATTATTTAATGAACTCCCACTCAGACAGACATCCCTCTAGTCATCTAAGTGAAACATGATCCGAGGCAACTAGGCCGTGTCCGATCATCACGTGAGACGGACTAGTCAACATCGGTGAACATCTCCATGTTGATCGTATCTTCTATATGACTCATGCTCGACCTTTCGGTCCTCCGTGTTCCGAGGCCATGTCTGTACATGCTAGGCTCGTCAAGTCAACCTAAGTGTCTTGCGTGTGTAAATCTGGCTTACATCCGTTGTATTCGAACGTTAGAATCTATCACACCCGATCATCACATGGTGCTTCGAAACAACGAACCTTCGCAACGGTGCACAGTTAGGGGGAACACGGATCATCTTATTTAAGCTACCGTCGTTCTAAGCAAATAAGATGTAAAACATGATAAACATCACATGCAATCAAATAGTGACATGATATGGCCAATATCATTTGCTCCTTTGATCTCCATCTTTGGGGCTCCATGATCATCGTTGTCACCGGCATGACACCATGATCTCCATCATCATGATCTCCATCATCGTGTCTTCTTGAAGTTGTCTCGTCATCTATTACTTCTACTACTATGGCTAACGCTTTAGCAATAAAGTAAAGTAATTACATGACGTTTATGTTGACACGCGGGTCATAAATAAATAAAGACAACTCCTATGGCTCTTGTCGGTTGTCATACTCATCGACATGCAAGTCGTGATTCCTATTACAAGAACATGATCAATCTCATACATCACATATATCATTCATCATTCATCATGTAACGCCCTCGATGCGGCTATAGCTCCCACGTGTCGAGGCACGACTTAGAGACATAACCGCATTGAAAGCAATGTCGCAGGTTAGGCAATCATTACAACATCCCATGTAAAGCATAATAAAAGGGGGAGAAACATAGTTGGCTTACACTCGCCACGTCACATCAAAGTACATAAATAACATCCATCATTCAAACACTCATGGCCCGACTACGGCGCCAAAATAGAAAAGAACCCAACATGCGACAAGGCCCTGAATCGAACCCCAACTAAGCACCACTACTGATCATCGGGAAAGGAAACATAATAACGCTGAGAGTCCTCGTCGAACTCCCACTTGAGCTCATACTCATCACCTGGAGCGGAATCACCTGGACCTGCATCTGGAGTTATAGTATCTGTGAGCCACAGGGACTCAGCAATCTCGCACCCTCGCGATCAAGACTATTTAAGCTTATAGGAAGGGGTAAGGCAAAATATGAGTGGAGCTGCAGCAAGCGACTAGCATATATGGTGGCTATCTTATTCGCAAAAGAGAGCGAGAAGAGGAGGCAAAGCGCGAGCGAGAAGCTAGAAGGTAACCTGCGCAAACACTACTCCAACACCGTGTCCACTTCCCGGACTCCGCCGAGAAGAGGCCATCACGGTAACACACACAGTTGATTCATTTTAATTAATTAAGGTTCAAGTTATCTACAACCGGACATTAACAAATTCCCATTTGCCCATAACCGCGGGCACGGCTTTCGAAAGTTCAATCCCTGCAGGGGAGTCCCAACTTAGCCCATGACAAGCTCTCACGGTCAACGAAGGAATAGACCTCCTCCCGAGACGTTCCGATCAGACTCAGTATCTCGGTAACTCAAGACACTTCGACAGGTTAAAACAAGACCAGCAACACCACCCGCTGTGCCGACAAATCCCGATAGGAGCTGCACATATCTCGTTCTCAGGGCACACCGGATAAGCTAAGCGTACGGGAGACAACGTAACCCAAGTTGCCGAGGGACGGCCCCGCATGGTGCTCTAGGTTGGACCAACACTCAGAGGAGCACTGGCGGGGGAGGGGGGTAAAATAAGATGACCCTTGAGTCTGCAGAACCCAAGGGAAGAAAAGGCTAGGTGGAAAAAAGTAAAACCAAGGTTGGGCACTGCTGGACAAGCTTTAATCAAGGAGAAATATCTAGGGGTTCCCATTATAACCCAACCACGTAAGGAACGCAAAATCCGGGAACATAACACCGATATGACGGAAAACTAGGGCGGCAAGGGTGGAACAAAACACTAGGCGAGAGGCCAAGCCTTCCACCCTTTACCAAGTATATAGATGCATTAAGATAACATGGCAATATAATGATATCCCAACAAGTAAATTAATGATGTTCCAACAAGGAATGGCCTCCAATCTTCACCTGCAACTAGCAACGCTATAAGAGGGGCTGAGCAAAGCGGTAACATAGCCAATCAACGGTTTGCTAGGACAAGGTGGGTTAGAGGTTTGACATGGCAATTGGGAGGCTGACAAGCAAAAGGTAGGCATCGTAGCATTGGCATAGCAAGAGCGAGCAAACTAGCATAGCAAAGATAGTAGTGATTTCGAGGGTATGATCATCTTGCCTGCACAGTTGTCAGAGTTGACTGGATCCTCACAAGCAAACTCAACGGGCTCCTCGGTAGCGAACTCATCTCCTGGCTCTACCCAAACAAGAAAAACAAGCAACAAGGATACAATCAACCACGTGCAAGACCAAGCAATATGATGAAATGATGATATGCTATGCGGGATGCGATGCGGGATGCAAAATGCAAGATATGACAGGAAATGCATGAACCTGGCCTCAACTTGGAATTCCAAGGGTGCCACTGGAAAGATGAGATGAAATCGCTTGAAAATGATATAAAGTTCACCGGAATCGGAGTTACGGTTTGGAAATGGCAAGCGTTTTAAGAATGACACCGGTCTGCGATTTACAGCAAGTAGGCATCTAAATGCAACGAAATGAACATGCTACAGCAACCAAACATGACAACAAAATACATGGCAGGGATGCACACAAGATGCTTAACAAAAGACTAGCAATGATCCACGGCCAATTCATCCACTAAGAGGTTCAAACAAGCATGGCAAAAACGCAAATGCAAAACAGATTCCAGACTTAGTGAAATTAACACTTGTCTGAAATTTCAGATCACGAAGCCCTCTTCGGAGCAGCAAAACAACATGCTACATGACCTAATTAAGACAAGTAAGAACATGGCATGGAGCTACTCAACAAGCTTAACAAAATACCCAAAGTGACCTGGGGCCAAAAGGGTTCACAAAATATACTAACGGGCACACGAACATAGCAAAAACATAATCAGTTTTCAGACTTAGTGAAAACTGAGACATGCTGAAATATAACTCACGAAGGCATGTAAACGAGCTCGATGCCCTCACTAAGGTGCAAGTCATGGCAAGGCAAGCATATATCCATTAATAAGGCACAAAATTCTAGCTAGACATGGCAAGAACAATGGCATAGCATGCACGGGTCAACTACAATAACATCGGCAAAATCGCAAACGAGTTGACGATCTGCCCATCACAGCGAAGCAAAAGTAGAGCTCGATTGACTCAAGCTAGGGTGATCCATAATTGCAAACAAAGACATGTATGGATAGAGCATAACATGATTAAGAGAAGTCCTTTATTGATCATCCTCAAAAGAGGCACGGATCACTAGGAAACAAGCTGAACATATGGCATCATGAACTAAAAATCCCAGACTTAGTGAAAATCACTAAGTCCCTGAAAACAGATTTCCCGGGTGCCTCTCTTCGCAAGCTTGCACAAGTCACCACACACATCCTAAAAATGCATGGGTTGCACCTCTGGAAAGAAGAAAAAATTCTTACCAAAACACATGAGGACTCACAGGCATAACATGCACACAACAATCATGGCAAAAATGACAAAAGTCAAGGATGAACTAACGGATCTGACATTTAACTCATGAAGCCTCCTTCTAGCAGCATTTCGGGCATCAAGATGAACTCAAATGCAAATGATGCAATGTAATGAAATGATGTACTCTTCGAGACGAACATTTTGATATACTATATGACCAAATAGGAGCTACAGATGCGGAGATATCACTGGTCAAAGTTAGCACAAAAATTAGGGTTCGGGAGCGAAAAGTCAACCGTCAAGTTTTTCCAGATCCAGATCCAGATCGAGCACGCGGATCGAGGCTGCCGGAGTTACTGTTCACGGCCGGACTTTGAGCTCGCCGGCGTCGAGGGAGGAGGTGGAGGAGAGGGACTTGGCCACCTGGTGGGGAGGACGAGGCCAGGGCGCGACGGCGGTGGGGCGGCGCCGCGGTGGAGAGGCGCGGCCGCGGCGGCGTGGCGGCCCCCGGCGAGGTGGACGGCGGCCGGCGATGGCGGCTTGCGGTGGCGCGGCCACCGGGGTCGGGGAAGACGGGGCGCGAGGCGGTGGAGAGGCGCGGTGGCCGGATGGGCTCAGGGGGGCCCCGCGTGGGCCTGCAGGCCGGCGGGAGCGGCGAAGTGGTCCGGTCCACGTGGCGAGCGGCGAGTGGGCGAGGGGCGCGGCGGACGTTTTCCGGTCCGCTCCGGACACGTCTGTCGGCGGCGGATCTGGAGTTTTTTTTTCAAGGGGAGGACGGGGAGAGATCCGAGATCCGAAAAACGGGGGGGGGGGGGGGGGGGCTATATATATGCATAGGAGGAGCTAGGAGAGTCCAAATGAGGTGCGGTTTTCGTCCACGCGATCGTGATGGAACGCTCTAGATGATGGAGCTGAGTTTGGTGGGTTTTGGGCCAAAATGGAGGGGTGTTGGGCTGCAACACACACGAGG
Source organism: Triticum urartu (assembly GCF_056163025.1). Lineage (NCBI taxonomy): Eukaryota > Viridiplantae > Streptophyta > Magnoliopsida > Poales > Poaceae > Triticum > Triticum urartu. Next base: position 418,792,325 of record NC_141873.1, on the reverse strand, counting down.
CCTTTTCGGTCCCTCGGTTAACCGTTGGAGTATCAAACGAAGTCCAAATGGCACGAAACTTGACAGGCGGTCTACCGGTAGTAAACCAAGGCCGCTTGGCAAGTCTCGGTCCAATCCGGAAATGTTTAAACCCCACACACGAAAGAACGCTAGAATTGACCACCGGAGGAGAATGAAGCGCCGGAATGCAAAACGGACAACGGGGAAAATGCTCGAATGCATGAGACGAACACGTATGCAAATGCAATGCACATGATGACATGATATGAGATGCATGACAAAGAAAACAACACACGGAGACAAAGACCCGAACCCGAGAAAATAAAATAACTTAATGCCAGAAACGACAAGAGTTGGAGTACAAATAGGGAAAGTTACATCCGGGGTGTTACACATCACAACCTTTGGCAATATCACATCACAAAACACTTGCTGCAAAAACAAGTTAGACGTCCTCTAATTGTTGTTGCAAGTTTTTACGTGGCTGGTATAGGTTTCTAGCAAGAACGTTTCTTACCTACGCCAAAACCACAACGTGAATTGCCAATTTCTATTTACCCTTCATAAGGACCCTGTTCATCGAATCCGATCCGACTAAAGTGGGAGAGATAGACACCCGCCAGCCACCTTATGCAACTAGTGCATGTCAGTCGGTGGAACCGGTCTCACGTAAGCGTACGTGTAAGGTTGGTCCGGGCCGCTTCATCCCATGATGCCGCCGAATCAAGATAAGACTAGTAACGGCAAGCAAATTGACAATATCGATGCCCACAACTACTTTGTGTTCTACTCGTGCATAGTAACTACGCATAGACCTAGCTCATGATGCCACTATTGAGGAACGTAGCAGAATTTTAAAATTTTCTACGCATCACCAAGATCAATCTATGGAGTCATCTAGCAACGAGGGAGAGAGGAGTGCATCTACATACCCTTGTAGATCACGAGCGGAAGCGTTCAGAGAACGGGGATGATGGAGTCGTACTCGCCGTGATCCAAATCACCGATGACCAAGTGCCGAACGGACGGCACCTCCGCGTTCAACACACGTACAGAGCGGATGACGTCTCCTCCTTCTTGATCCAGCAAGGGGGAAGGAGAGGTTGATGAAGATCCAACAGCACGACGGCGTGGTGGTGGATGCAACAGTGATCGCAGCAGGGCTTCGCCGAGCTTCTACGAGAGGGAGAGGTGTAGCAGGGGAGAGGGAGGCGCCAAAGCTTCAGGTGCGGCTGCCCCCCTCCCCCTCCTATATATAGGCCCCCTGGGGGGGCGCCGGCCCTGGAGATGGGATCTCCCAAGGGGGCGGTGGCCAAGGGGGTCGAGTGCCCCCCAAGGCAAGTGGAGGCGCCCCCCACCCTAGGGTTTCCAACCCTAGGCGCAGGGGGCCCAAGGGGGGACGCACCAGCCCACTATGGGCTGGTTCCCCTCCCCACTTCAGCCCATGGGGCCCTCCGGGATGGGTGGCCCCACCCGGTGGACCCCCGGGACCCATCCGGTGGACCCGGTACAATACCGGTGACCCCGGATCTTTCCTGATGGCCGAAACTACACTTCCTATATATAATTCTTCACCTCCGGACCATCCCGGAACTCCTCGTGACGTCTAGGATCTCATCCGAGACTCCGAACAACTTTCGGATTACTGCATACTCATATCTCTACAACCCTAGCGTCACCGAACCTTAAGTGTGTAGACCGAGACGACTCTCCGGTCAATAACCAACAGCGGGATCTGGATACCCATGTTGGCTCCCACATGCTCCTCGATGATCTCATCGGATGAACCACGATGTCGAGGACTTAATCAATCCCGTATTCAATTCCCTTTGTTAATCGGTACATTACTTGCCTGAGACTCGATCGTCGGTATCCCAATACCTTGTTCAGTCTCGTTACCGGCAAGTCACTTTACTCGTACCATAATGCATGATCCCGTGATCAACTACTTGATCACATTGAGCTCATTATGATGATGCATTACCAAGTGGGCCCAGAGATACCTCTCCGTCATACGGAGTGACAAATCCCAGTCTCGATTTGTGCCAACCCAACAGACACTTTCGGAGATACATGTAATGTACCTTTATAGTCACCCAGTTACGTTTTGACGTTTGGCACACCCAAGGCACTCCTACGGTATCCGGGAGTTGCACAATCTCATGGTCTAAGGAAATGATACTTGACATTCAGAAAAGCTACAGCAAACGAACTACACGATCTTTGTGCTATGCTTAGGTTTGGGTCTTGTCCATCACATCATTCTCCTAATGATGTGATCCTGTTATCAATGACATCCCCATGTCCATAGCCAGGAAACCATGACTATCTGTTGATCAACGAGCTAGTCAACTAGAGGCTCACTAGGGACACATTGTGGTCTATGTATTCACACATGTATTACGATTTCCGGATAATACAATTATAGCATGAATAATAGACAATTATCATGAACAAGGAAATATAATAATCATTTTATTATTGCCTCTAGGGCATATTTCCAACATTTATAATATTTAGTAATATATTCTAACTTTATGATAACAGTACCTACTTTCATATTTTAGCTCTCCGATATCATGCAAAGTTATCCACTTCATACCCACAACATAGTTTATTTCTCGTTGCTAGTTGGAAGCAAACGTTTGGTGTACGTAGAGTCGTATCAGTGGCAGATAGGACTTGAGAGAATATTGATCTTACCTTTAGCTCCTTGTGGGTTGTACACTCCATACTTATCACTTCCACCTTTGGAAATTGCTACAATGGTTCCCTGCACTTGGGGATTATCAAGCTCTTTTCTGGCGCCGTTGCCAGGGAGCAATAGAGTGGGGTTGATATTCTTGTGTATGCTTGTTTGCTTTCTTCACTAAGTAGATTTTGTTTTTCCTTTTTTGTTTCTGTTTAGTTGTGGGTGAAACATACAATTTTTTTGAAATAATGAAAATACAAAAAAATTACTTGCCTCTCATTCCTAAAAAGTTTTTCAAAAAGAGAAGTGATTGAAAAGTTATGCATTGAAGAAGTGAGGGTCGACCTTGAGCACTTGTGTTCATGCTCACGGAAACAATGTATAATTTTTCATGGAAGTTTCTCTGTAAATAGTTATCCCCTTATATATATATCCATTGTATTATAAAAATAACGTGCCAAGCTTTGGTTTTAGGATGATTAGATTGCTTGTTTACTATGTGTAGAGCAAAAACAGAAACTTTGGCTATAGCGCGTGATTTTACATTTTTTTACTGGAAAGTAAAATGGGTCTGAAACTTTTTGAACATTACTTCTGTATAAAATTTTCAAATTGTCAAATTTATTTCATAATTTTTGGAGTTACAGAAGTTTACTAAACCTCCAGATTACTACAGACTGTCCTGTTTTAGACAGATTCTGTTTTTGGTGTGTTGTTTGCTTATTTTGATGCATCTATGGCTAGTATCGGAGGGTATGAACCATAGAGAAGTTGGAATACAGTAGATATAGTTCTAATATGAAATTGGAATGAGTTTGAAACAGTACCTAAAGGTAGTGATTTGCTTTATTATACTAACGGATCTCACAAAGTTTTTGTTAAAGTTTTGTCTGGATGAAGTGTTCAAAGAACGATGAATTACCGATGTGAGAAGAATAAAGAGAGGCAAGAGCTCAATCTTGGGGATTCCCAAGGAACCCCAAGTAAATATTCTAAGGATACTCAAGCATCTAAGCTTGGGGATGCCCCGGTTGGCATCCCATCTTTCTTCTTCAACAATTATCGGTATACCTCGGTTTTTGTTTTGTTCACATGATTTGTGTCCTTTGTGTTTTTCTTTTTCTTTAAGAACCATGCTAGTATGAGATGTCCATTCATCAATTTATAGAATACTTCATGTGCTTCACTTATTTCTTCTAAGTATGATCTTATAGAATTGCTCTCTGAGCTTCACTTAAATCTTTGGAGTATGGCTTTATAGAATGCTTCGTGTGCTTCACTTATACATTTTGAGCTTGGATATTGGTTAGTCTATATTAATTGTAGAACGCTCCATGAACTTCACTTATATATTTTGGAGTATGAATAATACTATCATCTAAAGTGGGTTTGGAAGAGTGTCAACTTTAGGAACTAGTGATCCCGCCATTCTGAATGGGGAGAATTTTGCTTATGTGGAGACTAGTAAAATTTCTATGCTCGTAGATCATGAAAAGAATTCTTTATGTGATAGTAATATTGCTGAACTCATTCATGATGCTACTGAAAATTATTATGAGGGAGGAATACATGTTTGTAGGAGTTGCAATAATATCAAGTTTCCTCTTTATATGCTTAAAGTTTTGAAGTTATACTTGTTTTCCCTTCCTATGCTAGTTGATTCTTGTTCCTATAAATTATGTTCTCACAAAATCCCTAGGCATAGTAAGTGGGTTAGATTTAAATGTGCTAGTAATATTCTTCATTATGCTCTCTTTATGTTTCAATTCTTATGTTCTATGTCAGCATCATTGAAATCATCATGCCTAGCTAAAAGGCATTAAAGAAAAGCGCTTGTTGGGAGACAACCCAATATTTACCATTACTACTTTTGTGTGTTCTCATGATTATGCTACTGTATTAATCATGTATTATAGCTTTTGTTTCAATAAAGTGCCAAGTAAGACCTTTGGGAAGACTTGGGTGAAAGTTAATGTGATCTTGCTGTAAAAAACAGAAACTTTGCTCTCACGAGATTTGCTGCCATTTTTTATTGGAGAGTCCGATTGAGTTGATTCTTTTTTCATAAGATTAATAGACAAATTCCTCAAGTCCACAAATTTATTTCAGAATTTTTGGAGTAGCATAACTATGGTTGGTGTTCATATCATTACAGACTGTTCTATTTCTGACAGATTCTATTTTCATTGCGTAGTTTGCTTGTTTTCTAGTTTCTATGGCTTATAGTTATCAATATAAATTGTAGAAATGATATGGTACAATAGGCATTGTGTGAGAACAATTATGATCCTTGTCTTTGACAGTACCAAAGTGAATGGTTTACTCTTTATCATACTAACCTATCTCATGAAGTTCCGTTAAGTTTTGTGTGATTGAAGTTTTCAAGCTTTGGGTGAGATATCGATATGAGGAGAATAAGGAGTGGAAAGACCCTAAGCTTGGGGATGCCCAAGGCACCCAAAGGTAATATTCAAGGAAGACTCAAGCGCCTAAGCTTGGGGATGCCCCGGAAGGCATCCCCTCTTTCGTCTTCAAAATTATCGGTATACCTTACTCGGAGCTATATTTTTATTCGTCACATGATATGTGTTTTGCTTGTAGCGTATTTTCAATTTTACTTGCTGTTTGAATAGAATCATTGGATCTGAAATCTTGAATGAAAAAAAAGACTCCTCCCTTGGCTAGTTAATTATTTGACTACTCAGTGTCCTTCACTTATATCTTTTTCGAGTAGTTTGCCATTTACTCACGTGCTTCACATATATCCTATGAGTAAATGGTTGAATGAATTGAATATCATAAATCTGAATTTATATATGTTGTATATGCTTATACCATGGGGAGTAATGACTTCACACATAATAAGTATAGGTAGTAAACTTATTGAAAGTTAGCAAACGTAGAATTGGTCACTTGAACAATTCATGAAAGAATATTGAAGGAAGAGAGATTTCACATATAAATATACTATATTGGACATCTTTTGTAATTGTGAGCACTCATTAAAATATGACATGCTAAAAGGTTGATGTCGGACAAGGAAGACAACGTAATGGGTTATGTTTTCTTATATCCGAAATAAAGTATATTGTCTTGGATCATCCAACATGTTGAGCTTGCTTTTCCCCCTCATGCTAGCCAAATTCTTTGCACCAAGTAGAGATACTACTTGTGCTTACAAACATTACTTAAACCAGTTTTGCCATGAGAGTCCACCATACCTACCTATGGATTGAGTAAGATCCTTCAAGTAAGTTGTCATCGGTGCATGCAATAAAAATTGCCCTCTAAATATGTATGATCTATTAATGTGGAGTAAATAAGCTTTATACGATCGTGTGATGTGGAAGAAATAAAAGCGACGGACTACATAACAAAGGTCCATATCACAAGTGGCAATATAAAGTGACGTTCTTTTGCATTAAGATTTTGTGCATCCAACCATAAAAGCGCATGATAACCTCTGCTCCCCTCTGCGAAGGGCCTATCTTTTACTTTTATCTTCTAGCCTTATGCAAGAGTCATGGTGATCTTCACCTTTACTTTTTACATTTTATCCTTTGGCAAGCACATTGTGTTGGAAGGATCCTGATATATATATCCAATTGGATGTAAGTTATCATGAACAATTATTGTTGACATTACCCTTGAGGTAAAAGGTTGGGAGGCGAGTCTATAAGCCCCTATCTTTCTCTGTTTTCGATTAAAACATTGAACCCATAAATATCACGTGAGTGTTAGCAATTGTGAAAGATTAAATGATAGTCATGTAGATTTTGCTAAATCAAAGCTCTGACATAGACCCTTCCTAAAAATAAGATGAATTGCAATTGTTCGATGACCGAGAATATAGTTTGTTAGTTTCAAGAAAGTTTATGATCTATACTTTAACATGTGAATAGCTTGTTACTTGATCATGAAAAGCTTTATGAAAATGAGCTACTGTTATGATATATAATGATGCTAGAAAAAGTGATTGGGACTATCATTGATGAAACTTATGCACTTGCTAGCATTCACACTTCATTAATTATTTCTTTTATCATTTACCTACTCGAGGACGAGCAGGGATTAAGCTTGGGGATGCTGATACGTCTCCAACGTATCTATAATTTATGAAGTATTCATGCTATTATATTATCAACCTTGGATGTTTTATATGCATTTATATGCTATTTTATATGATTTTTGGGACTAACCTATTAACCTAGAGCCCAGTGCCAGTTTTTGTTTTTTTCCTTGTTTTTGAGTTTTACAGAAAAGGAATACGAAACAGAGTCCAATTGACGTGCCAATTTTTGATGATTTTTTATGGACCAAAAGAAAACCCCGGAGTAAAAGAGTTGGGCCAGAAGAATCCTGGGCCGTCCATGAGGGTGGGGGCGCGTGGGCCTGCCTCGTGGATGACTCGGGCACCTCCTTGACGTGAGACCGATGCCAAAAATTCCTATAAATACAGAAACCTCCAGAAAATAACCTAGATCGGGAGTTCCGCCGCCAGAAGCCTCCGTAGCCACCGAAAACCAATCTAGGCCCTCTCTGGCACCCTACCGGAGGGGGCCATCATCACCGGAGGGCATGGAGGAGGATCCCGGAGGGGCCATCATCACCATGAAGGCCAAGGACCAGCGGGAGAACCTCTCCCCATCTAGGGGGGAGGCCATGGAGGAGGAAGCACAAGGGGGAGAACCTCTCCTCCTCTCTCTCGGTGGCACCGGAGTGCCATCGGGAGGGGAATCATCGTCGCGGTGATCGTCTTCATCAACATCACCATCATCACCATCACCCTCATCTCTTTTATGCGGTCCACTCTCCCGCACCCTGCTGTAATCCATACTTGAACATGGTGCTTTATGCCACATATTATGATCCAATGATGTGTTGCCATCCTATGATGTTTTGAGTAGATATCGTTTGTCTTTGGGTTGATTGATGATCAAGATTGGTACGAGTTGTATGTCTTATTTTGGTGCTGTCCTGTTGTGCCATCCGTGTCGCGCAAGCGTGAGGGATTCCCGCTTTAGGGTGTTGCAATACGTTCATGATTCTCTTATAGTGGGTTGCGTGAGTGACAGAAGCATAAACCCGAGTAAGGGGATTGTTGCGTATGGGATAAAGGGGACTTGATGTTTTAATGCTATGGTTGGGTTTTACCTTAATGATCTTTAGTAGTTGCAGATGCTTGCTAGAGTTCCAATCATAAGTGCATATGATCCAAGAAGAGAAAGTATGTTAGCTTATGCCTCTCCCTCATATGAAATTGCAATGACAACTATCGGTCTTGTTAACAATTGCCTAGGACAATTCCGCACACCGATCCACCATTATTCCACACTCGCTATTTGTAATATTTAGTAACATATTCTAACTTTATGATAACAGTACCTACTTTCATATTTTATCTCTCCGATATCATGCAAACTTATCCACTTCATACCCACAACATAGTTTTATTTCTCGTTGCTAGTTGGAACCAAACGTTCGGTGTACATAGAGTCGTATCAGTGGCAGATAGGACTTGACAGAATATTGATCTTACCTTTAGCTCCTTGTGGGTTCGACACTCCATACTTGTCACTTCCACCTTTCGAAATTGCTACGATGATTCCCTACACTTGGGGATTATCAATGGTGTGCTTACTCACCATCTCCATAAGCATACGAAACATAGTGAGCTTCTTTCCTTTGAGGGAGCACATGAACTTATTTAGTTTAGCAAGCATAGGATCATATATATCATCATCCTCATAACTATCCTCTGCATCAAGATACTCATCACTAGAAGTAGGAGGAGTGAAGTGGAGGATTTGATCGTGGGGTTACCTTGACCTTGTCAGGAGAGCTTTGGTCCTTTCCATCTTTAATCATGGCCTTTGCCATTAGGCACTTGTGAGCGTTGCCCTTTTAGTCCTTCATATAGTTGTAGGTGACAACATCACCACTCTTGTTGACTAGCCTCAACGTGTTTTGAGAATCTTGAGAAACTCCGGCAACACCACTAACATCATCTGGATCGGATTCTTCATGTGCAACCATTGCTTTCCCATCCCTCTTTTGAGCTTGGAGTTCAAATGATTTGGCAACTTCTTCTTGGGAAAGGTCTTGGGAAACCTTGGTTTATCTTCTCTCTTCTCATAAGGGCACTCATTGGAGAAGTGGTTGGTTTCTTCATAGTTGTAGCATTTTCTCACTTTCTTCTTCTGGAACCTTCCCTTGAATTTTCCCGCGCTAAACTTCTTGACAAAGAGAGCAATGTCTTCATATGAAGGGCTCTCATCTGAGTCAACCTCATCATCATCTTCTTCTTCTTCACTTTTCTCTTCTTCTCATACATGCTTGGCCTTCAATGCAAGATTGGTCTTTGATGTTGAGGTACCATGCATGGCAAGATGTTTCATAGCACATGCCTTTGACTCTTCAAATAATTGGAAGGTGGATATGATGTCATCTGGAGTCATTTCCTTAAATCCATGGTGTTGTCTTATGTCCCACACCATTTGATGATGATACGGAGCAAGAGCATGAAGCAACTTATCCAAGAGAAATAGCTTAGTCAAGTGGAATCCATCTTGTGTCTTGTCACATTCACATGACTCGATGTCGGCGGTGAGAGTCATGAGACGCTCAAGAAGTTGCTTGGGGGATTCACCTTTCTCCATACAAAAGTCTTGCAATTGACCCTTGGTAATTTCATATTGAGCAAGCCGGAGAGTGGAGGTACCGGTCCTGGTTCTCACAATGCTATCCCATAATTCCTTGGCACTTGTGATATGTATGTATGGTCTCTTTTGCTTGTCATTCATACCTCTTATTATGCACATGGTTGTTGTGTCGTTGAGATTCTTGTCATATACCTCTCTTGGTGTAAGATTCTTCGGATCAATAGCTTGGTAGCCATACTCTAAGATCTCCAACATCTCATCATTTCCATATCGAAGATGGTCCTGCATAGCAACTCTCCACAAAGCAAAATCGGTAGTTTCATAAAGTAAAGGAGGTTTGCCTTGAGGGTTATACTTGGGTTTATCTACTTGAGGTCTTGCATAAAGCCAAGGAACACTGGAGTGTTCATTGCTAGGAGGTTGTTGGCCAAGTGAAGGAGTAGGCACAGCTGGCCTGGAGGCCGCATCACCAGAAGGTGGTGCAAGCATTGAGGTTGGTGTGGCTATCCTCATTTGGACCAAGGCCTTAAGAGAGGCATCATGCTCCTCCTTTTGCTTAGCAAGAGCTTGTTCCAGATCCTCTAAAGTGAAGGACTTGGCTTCCGTGGAAGCCGCACCAGTATTCTTTGGATCTGCAACAAGGGGGGTCCCATCGGGGTTCATCTCACTCTAGGGCGGTTAAGCCACAAGAATAGAGCACGAGGCTCGGATACCAATTGAAAGGATCGAGATGGACCTAGAGGGTGGGGTGAATACGTACAATTACAAATTTTAATTTTTACTTAGCAATTTCAGGCAATAATGCGGAATATGAAAGTGAGCCTAACAATTGCAAGTGTGATGCTAAGATCTAGGCAAGATAAACAAGTAACACAAGTATATAAGTAAGCAAGCACAATATGATATAAGTAAGTGCTAAGAGACAAGTAACCACAAGTAGAGAGTTAGGGTTAGGAATAACCGCAACTCCGGGAGATGAGGATGTATGCCGATGTTCACTTCCTTAGAGGGAAGCTACGTCACCGTTAGAGAGGTGGATGTTACCATGAAGGCACTCCAACGCCACGAAGGCTCACCCTATTCTCCCTTTGAGACAACACCACGGAGGCGTTTCTCAACCACTAGTGGTAGAACTTGGGGTGGTCTCCAAACCCTCACAAACATTTCCGGGGGTAATCACAATGGTCAATTCCTCTCTGAAAGACTCCTACCGCCTAGGAGTCTCCAACCTCCAAGAGTAACAAGAACATTGGGAAATGCTCAAGAACTTGCTCAAATCATGTTTGGTGAGAAGAAAGGGAAGGAGTGGATCTATCACTTGATTGGAGAACTTCTCTCAAATGTTCCCAAATCCCTTGGGGATCTAGGATTTGGTGTAGGGAGTCAAGAGAGGGAGTGAGATGTGTTCTTAGTAAGCTCAAAGTGAATGGTCAACCTTATCCCGTGGGAGGGAGAAGGCTATATATAGTGATAGTGCAAAATAGACCGTTGAGCCACTTAGTGCATAGGGGATGACGGACATCCGGTGGGTATCGGACGACCGGTGACTCAGATTGGACCGGATGTATGGCCGGGCGGCCGGTCGTCTGTTCACTGGAACACCTACCAGGCTACAGAAGAGGCATGAGACACACAGCCAGCGGACGTTCGGAAGACGTCGGTCACCGGACGTCCGGTGGATCCGGAAAACCGCTATAAGTATTCTGTTGGGGCTGTACCGGACATCCGGAAAGGAACGGTCGTTCGGTGACCAGTCGACCGGTGGGACCGGACATCCGCTAATATATATTATGTGAAGATGCACCAGCCATCCGAGAAGAACTGGATGCCCGGTCGGCTGTGAGTGGCCGGACGTCCGTAGACAATCGGTCGTCCGATGATAACTGACCCTACTAGCTTAGTATCATACCAGAATTTGTGCACGAGCTAGAGGAAGAATTGGAGATGACACAGAGATGATGTGTGAGGATATTTTGTGGGTTTAAGCAAGTTCTTTCACGAAGTCCAATGATCCCCTCTTAATAGTGTGGGATCCCTATACTTAAGAAAAAACCTGAAAGTGCGTTATATCGACTAGAGGAGGGGGTGAATAGGCGATTTTTATGAAATTCTTCACTGAGGAATTTGCCGGTGAAGAAATTCCTTAGCGAAGAACTACTAGCAGCGGAATAAGTACTCAAAAGTAAACATAACAGAATACAAGCATAGTAATCATGATGAAATGAAGATAGGCATATAGTACAGGAAGCGTAAGCACATGATAACACAGGATGAAGACAAACAGACTAAAGAAATTGAACTGAGGAAATTGAGAAAGTCTTCAGTCAAAGTCTTCAAACACATATATGAACAAACACACAACACAGTTATGAGGAAATGAAAGAGTTGAGGGAATAGAACCAGTAAGCTTGGTGAAGACAATGATTTGGTAGACCAGTTCCAACTGCTGTCTCAGTTGTACGTTTGGTTGGAGCGGCTGAGTATTTAAACTCGACGACACACAGTCCCAGACACCCAGTCCTGAACACGCAGCTCAGGACACCCAGTCCTCAACGTATTCTCCTTGAACTAAGGTCACACAGACCTCGTCCAATCACTCGTGGTAAGTCTTTAGGCGACTTCCAAACCTTCACAAACTCGGTCACTCGGCGATCCACAATTCCTCTTGGATGCTCTAGACCATGACGCCTAACCGTTTGGAAGAAGCACAGTCTTCAAAGGTAACAAGCATCAGATCCACGCAGGATCAATCTCTTCAATGATGCTCAATCACTTGGGGTTTGTAGGTGTTTGGGTTTGGGTTTTTCCTCACTTGATGATTTTCGCTCAAAGTACTCAGAGGATGGGTTGCTCTCAAATGACAAGTGTCAGTTTCTCTCAGAGCAGCCAACCAGCTAGTGGTTGTAGGGGGCGGCTATTTATAGCCCAGGGAGCAGCCCGACATGATAAGACATAAATGCCCTTCAATGATATGACCGTTAGGTGGATATATATTTTGGGACAGCTGGCGCATAGCACAGCAATGGTTGGAATTTTGAGTAGCAAAATCCTCAGGGCTATCATGTTCCTCACCGTGTAGGAAATCCACACTGGCGAATTCCTAACTCCTCAGTCAGAACAAATTCCTCAGAGAGCAGAAGAACTTCATCTTTGTCGCTGAAGAATATGACTGGACTGTATGAGATTTCCAATGGCTTCACTCGAAGGGATTAGTAGGTGTAGGATTTTGAGTTGAGCATCACATGGAAATTTTTCCTTAGTATTTCCTCGACCCCCTTTAACAGTACGGTGTTTCGTATGACTCAATAAAGAGAAAATGAAACTATGAAAACAAAAGTCTTCACGCTTCATGTTCCTCGAATGAATACCAAGTCTTCAAGGTCACACCAATTTCTTCACTTTCAAAGTCTTCAGGAAGTCTTCAGAAATCCAAAGTCTTCAGTTGAAGAACTTCATTTTTAGGGGTCGACTTTCTCTATAAATATCAAACTCCTCATAGACTTATAGACCTGTGTACACTCACAAACGCATTAGTCCCTTAACCTATAAGTCTTCAATACACCAAAATCACTAAGGGGCACTAGATGCACTTACAATCTCCCCCTTTTTGGTGATTGATGCCAACATAGGTTAAGTTTTCAACGGGGATAAACATATGAACTGTAAATACATATAACAGAGAATAATTTGAAATGCATGATGAAATATGGTGACTGATGTAATTCAGCATGCGTGCATTAGCATATATGAGGAATAAGCATGCAGAAAAACATATCAAAAGTATCAGAGCACCATCGGGTTTTAGTTTACAACTCGATCCAATTAAGTCTCAGAAGAACGAGAGTCGTAACTTAACAAAAAACGCCCATATAGAAAGACCCGCTTGAAGACTAACTCAAAATTCTCCCCCTTTGTCATCAAATGACCAAAAGGATCGAATATGAGGACTAACGCCCCTGAAGAATATCAAGTTGATGAAGGAGTGCTAGCGTTGTTGGGGTCATTTGTCGTAGTAGGGCCTATCGCATTGTCGCCCAAGTCTTCATTTTCATCAGTGTCGCGCGATGAATAATATGAGATGGCCACCAGAGAAGGAACCTTGACCTTCTTGAATTTCTTCGGTGGAGGTGCAGACCAGTCAAAATCTTCATTGAGACCCATTTTCTTCAGATCTTCTTCACCATACAGATGTGATAGGATTGCCCAGGTGCGAACGAAGACTTGATGGAGGTAGTAATGGTTTTTCTTCACTGCATTGTGTGTAGTAGTCATGTTGTGAAGAAATGAACCAAACTGACACTTAACCCATTTGTGATTTCGATCCACCTTCTGGTGAAGACTAAGCAGAAGTTCACGGTCAGTCATCACGCGCGGAGCAGTGGCTTGAGGAGTGGACTTGAGTGCATTGGTAGATTCATGTGTGGCAGAGTCATCATTGGTGGAATAAGAGGCAGCTTTGCGAACTTGACCATCCAATGAACGAATGCCTTCATTAATAACAGCTGGTGCCTTGCCCTTTCCATCAACTGAGGAATACGTCTGCTTGAGAACTTCAATTGGGGGCAAGTAGCTGAGGTGATTCTGAAAATCAACTTTGTAGTTGAGTGAAGACCTTGTCCTGAGGAATGTCATAATCCAAGGTGCATAAGGCTTCAGCTCAAACAGAGACAGTGCAACATTTGGCAGAGTCCTCATGAAGAAATCGTGATAATTGATAGGAATTCCATGAACGATGTTGAATACCAGATTCTTCATGATGCCAACAATTTCCTCATCAGATGAGTCGTGGCCTTTGATAGGACTCATTATCCTCATAAGAATATGATAGACAATTCTGGGCACATAAAGCAATTCCTTCACGAGGAATTTGGTTCTTGGTGCCTGACCTGGCTTCAAAGGTTTCATCAGAACCTGCATGTAGTGATTTGTAAGCTCAGGTTCACTGTAGATGCAACGAGCTTCTTCAAGGGGAGGACTGAGTGGTAAGGCATGAAGCAATTCAGAAGCTGGTGCAGTGTAGTGAGTGTTTTCAGACATCCAGTCCAACACCCATGAATTCACATCTTCAGAATCTCCTGTGATGTGCAGCGTTGCATAAAATTGAAGAATCAGTTCTTCATTCCAATCGCAGATGTCAGAGCAAAAGTTTAACAGTCCAGCATCGTGAAGAACACTAAGGACTAGTGCGAAGCACGGCAGAGATTCCATATCCACGTGAGGAATATGCTCATGGTAGAAGATTTTCTCTTTGTTAAACAGCACGAAGGAATAGAAATTGGCTCGACTAGTAGTCCAGAAATGCCTCTTCCTAATGCGAGCAGAGTTGTATGGGTTGTAATCTTCAAAGAATACGTGCTCGCCGAAGAAATCATCAGCCTTGAACTTTTGCTTGCGTGAGAATGGATCCTTTGGCTTCGGCAGAGGAGTGTCAGTGAGTTGCATCACGACCTCAGGAATCGCAATCTCAGGTTCTTCAAGCTGAGGAATTTCTGGTTCCTCTTCAGTGGCAGTCTGCGTCTTCAGATGTTCAACAGCAGCATTTTCTTCAGCACTAGTGGCTGAAATTTCCTCATGTACAGATGAAGTGGGATGAGTTTCTTCAGAGCCCATTTGAACAGTTGGTGCAGGTGACTGAGGTATTTGCTGCAACGATGTGAACATTGGAGAGTTTTGATGTTGACTTTCCCAGAATTCCATTTCTTCAACGCCAGCCTCTTCAGCTGTGAACTGAGGCATGGGCGAGGAGATGACAGGTGTTGAAGGGATCGTATCCACTTCAATTTCTTCATCAATCTACTCTGACGAAGCAGCAGAATGATTTTCTTCATCAGATCCGCTAGGGATCTCATATTCTTCACCAAAGGAACAAGGTCCTTTGATGGCCTGGTTGAGATGGGAACAACATCAATGGGATTAGCAAATGAACTTGTCATAGGCTTCATCTTCTTTGGAGTTGAAGAATCTGAAGCAGCTGATGCTTTCCTTTTCTTCACTGTTGCACGCTCCGCAACCTTGGTCTTCTTCACATCTGATGCAGATGGAAGGATTGGAGTTGGTGTAGGCGCAGGAGGAGCAGAGGAATCTGGTTGATTTTCTTCATTTTCTTCAGGCGCACCACTAGTGGGTACCTTGGCAATTTCTTCAGCGGCTGGAATGCAGTCATCAGCCCTGGAACTCACGTTTTCTTCAGCAGCCTGATTGTCATCAGCGGTGCTGGCATTTTCTTCAGTAGGCTGAGCAGATGCTTCAGCCTGAGGAATTTCCTGTTGCGTTGGGGCTGCAACAGTGGAGGTGAACTGTTATATGATCTTTACAAATCTGACTTTGGCTCCCAGCCAGTCAGCATAATAGCGATCAAATTCATCACTCGGTTTCTTAATTTCAGATTGGAGAGCAACTAGTTCTTCAGGTGAAAGCTTCAGAATGTTTTGCTTCAGAAAGCGCTCTTTCTTGTATTGTGCTTTCTTCACTCTCCTCCCCTGTTCAAATTTCCATTTCTCTTCTTGTATGAAGTGAGTCAGCATGTGACTTTGACCAGGAGTCAGCTTGAAATCAGGCATGGGAGTGTTGGGGTCCTTGTGCCAAACATCAATGTATTCGAGGATCAACTTGGGATCCAAAAGCAGTGGCACATTTGTTCCCTTGGCTCTAGCGGCCCTGACTTACCTGTCTCTGATGATTTCTGCAAGTTCATCATCATCAGCTTCGTCTTCTTCAGACGGCACTTGGAAAGCGACTTGCTTTTTTTGAGGACTTGGTCGAGGACCGCGTCCAGCAGTTTACTTTGTCTTCAGCAGTGAGGGGCTAGCTGAGGAACTTCGTGCAGCTGAGGAACTTGCTGAGACGCCTGAGGCAATACACATGCCTGCAGTCCTTTGGCACAAGGCAAGATGCACAGGTGCTGAGGACTTTGTCGGAATAGCTGAGGACTTTGGAGGAGCTGAGGATTTTGAGGGAGCATGAGCAGCATGAGGAATTGGCCGTGAGGGCTTTGAGGATTTTGGCCGTGAGGGCATTGCTAAGGAACTTGGCCTTGAGGGCATTGTTGGTGAAGCACTTGGCTTGCGCGCAGGCTTCTTTGACATAGCCTTCTTCGGCTTGACAGCAGAGGCCTCAGCAGGGTCTTCATTGAATTTCCTCACTGCTTCTCTGGCTTGCTTAGCCAACTTGGCTTGGCGCTTGGCCCATTCGTCAGGATAGTCCTCACCGCGCTTGAGGCTGGTGGGATCAGCTATTTGGCCAGGTGCCAATGGAGGTCTTGGGCATGGAGGATTGAGTGCGAATTTCTTCATATACTTGGGAGTGACATATCTGTACTCCCTCCACTCTCTAGCCCATCTCCTCTCTATCTTCTGAATGCGCACTTTGCACTCATTCTTAGTTTCCTCAGTAGGTGTGCAGTACCATGCATAATTTCATCAGGGATCTCAAACGCTGTATTGACCTCAGGCCTCTTTCCTCCTTTCTGTGGCTTCTTACCGTCAGCCATTTTCTTCAGTTGAGGAATTTGGACAATTGAATTCTCTGAAGAAGTATGCAACTTTTCTTCGAGGAACGCTGCAAATGAGTTAAGTTGATGAGAACCTAGTGATTCAGCAGCTCACATGAGTACCTATGAACAGAGTATAGTTGCGAGGAATTTGGAGAGGTCATATGCGTTCTCAGAAGGTTTTTCAAAAGGAACAAGTTTGAGGAATTTGACCAGATGAGTCTTGAAGAATTTCACCACGCGTTCTTTGTCTTAGGTTCCAGAGTTGTATAGATCGAAGATCCACACAATTGAGGAATCTTGAAGAAAAAATGATGCTTAGAGAAACGAATCAAGAAAAGATGACTTGTGAGGTGTTTAGTGTGTGAAGATATAAAAAAAACACCTTTGAAGATTTTGTAGAGAATCATTCGAATCAACGAGGGCAGTAAAAGTAACTTTTAATTACCCTGGATGAAGAACATGACGAACAGTGAAGAGGAGAGGTGAAGTTCGTCTGTGTAGATCTTCCACGCCCTAACTCGGCGGTGGAAGACGGCTACGGCGGCAGCGGAGTGAAGATTTCCGCGGTCGGCGCGAGTACGTCGGCGACGAGGTCGAGGCAGTGAAGCTCTTCCGCACCGGCGACGATGAAGTAGCGGCGGCGCTAGGGTTTGAGAAGCTTGAGCTGGAAAGAGAGATCGAGCGGAGTAAAAGAAGTGAGGAAGGGAAGGAGGGGTATTTATAGCCACAGTGAAAAACTGCTCGCCCGAAGAAATTGGACGAACGTGCCCCTAACCATTCTCATTCGCATGACATGTGTCACCCACGTACTGAGAGGTGGAGATCGTGTGTGATCGTGGGTGAATGGATAAGTGTATCGTGGGATGCGGAACGCTTTGAGCGGCAAAGCCGAAAATTTAGATAAGATATGTTTTAAAGTTCCGTTCGCAATTTCTTCAGCTGACAAGGACACAGTGAAGATTTTGAACGAGTTTCAAATAGAACGCACATGAAGAATTTGTGAACAGATTGGGTTGAGTATAGCATAGAGGGGGAAGGGTCCGATCACATTCACTTAGTGGAAGAACCAACTTGAAGAATTAGCAATAAGTGAATGCTGTAGAGGACATAAACTTATATATATATATATATATATATATATATATATATATATATATATATATATATATAGCCAATGAAGAAAAATGACGGAAACGGTGAAGACAATGCAAAGTTGAAGAATATGATCAATTGAGTAATTTCAACTTTTGGTGGTGGCGTGACCCACCATATAAGAATGATGATTTCAGACACCGCGTACAATTATCATAGGGTTCTGAGAATCAAATTCTTCATTAATTTCTTCACACTAAGAGTGTTATTCTTCATTGATTGAAGGAAAACGTTTCTTCATGTGTTGCACATCTAAGTCATCAATTTTGCATAAGTGTTAGGATGAGCGTCCTTTTCAAAGAACATTCGAAGATTCTGGGATATTTAGCTCACACTGCAACTTGCTAAATCTCTTCTCATCCAAGGGCTTTGTGAAGATATCGGCTAGCTATTCTTCAGTCTTCACATGCTCAATAGAAATGCCGCCCTTCAACACATGATCATGAAGAAAATGATGACGAATCTAAATGTGCTTTGTCTTCGAGTGCTGAACTGGGTTATGAGCAATCTTGATGGCACTCTCATTGTCATAGAAGAGAGGCACATTCTTCATGTTGATGCCGTAGTCCTTGAGAGTTTGCTTCATCCATAGCAATTGAGCACAGCAAGAACCAGCGACAATGTACTCAGCTTCAGCAGTAGATAGTGATATGCAGTTCTGTTTCTTCGAGGACCAACAGACCAAAGATCGTCCAAGGAAATGACATGTACCAGATGTTGACTTGCGGTCACACGATCACCGGCATAGTCAGAGTCAGAACATCCAATGAGATCAAAAGCCGAGCCCTTGGGGTACCATAATCCAAGTGTTGGTGTGTGAGCTAGATATCGAAGAATATGTTTCATAGCCTTATGGTGTGATTCCTTCAGTGCAGCTTGAAATCGGGCACACATGCAAACACTAAGCATTATATCTGGGCTAGATGCACATAAGTACAATAAAGAACCAATCATGGAGCAGTATACCTTATGATCGAAGTCAATACCATTTTCATCAGTGCACAGATGGCCATTTGTGGGCATAGGAATTTTGACGCCTTTGCAATCTTGCATGCCGAATTTCCTCAGTACATCCTTGAGGTATTTCTCCTGAGATATGAATATGCCATTGCGTTGTTGACGAATTTGAAGACCTAAGAAGAATTTCAACTCTCCCATCATAGACATTTGATATTCTTCACTCATCATATAGGCAAATTCATCACTATAACATTGGTCAGTACAGCCAAAGATAATATCATCAACATATATTTGGCACACAAACAATTCACCATCATAGGATTTAGTGAAAAGAGTAGGGTCGAGTGAACCGGGTTTGAAGCCTTTCTTCATGAGGAATTCCTTCAAGGTATCACACCACGCCCGTGGGGCCTGCTTGAGGCCATAGAGGGCCTTGTTGAGTCTGAAGACTTTGTCAGGATTCTTTGGATCTTCAAAACCTGGGGGTTGAGCAACATATACTTCTTCCTCAAGCTTACCATTGAGGAATGCACTTTTCGCATCCATTTGATATAAAGTGATATCATGATGGTTAGCATAAGCAAGTAATATGCGAATAGCCTCAAGTCTAGCAACAGGTGCAAAAGTTTCATCGAAATCAATTCCTTCAACCTGCATGTAGCCTTGAGCTACAAGTCGTGCCTTATTTCTCACCACAAGGCCATTTTCATCTTGCTTGTTGCGGTAGATCCACTTTGTGCCAATGACATTGTGCTTGCGAGGATCTGGGTGTTTGACCAGTTCCCAGACATTGTTGAGCTCGAACTGATGTAATTCTTCTTGCATGGCCTGAATCCACTCAGGCTCCAAAAATGCTTCATCTACCTTAGTGGGCTCTGTGATAGAGACAAAAGCATAGTTCCCACAAAAGTTAGATAAATGTGAAGCTTTTGAGCGTGTGAGAGGACCTGGCGCTTTGATGCCATTGATGATCTTTTCAACTTGCACTTCTTTTGCAATGCAAGGATGAGCTGGTTGTTGTTGAAGAATTTGATCAGCATTTTCTTCAGCACCATTTTCTTCAGTATTTTCTTCAGGTGCATTAGCTCAACGTTCTTCATGTTCTGGAATGAATTCTTCAGCAGATTCTTCAGTAGGAATGACATCCTCAGTACCCTTGAACTTGATAGTTTCCTCAGGTGCTGGTTCATCTATCACAGTAGGTAGGTGCTCTCTTTGCGAGCCATTAGTTTCATCGAACCGCACATCTACAGTTTCAACAACCTTGTGAAGAACGTTGTTGAAGACTCTGTAGGTGTGCGAGTCCTTACCATAACCAAGCATAAAACCTTCATGTGCTTTCGGTGCAAATTTTGAGTTGTGATGAGGATCTCTAATCCAACATTTAGCACCGAAGACTTTGAAATAACTTACATTGGGTTTCTTTTCAGTGAGGAGTTCATAGGCAGTCTTCTTGAATAATTTGTGAAGATATACTCTGTTGATGATATGGCACGCAGTATCAATTGCCTCAGTCTAGAAACGACGAGGCATTTTGTATTCATCAAGCATAGTGCGAGCCATCTCAGCAAGAGTCCTGTTCTTGCGCTCCACGACGCCGTTCTGCTGAGGAGTATAAGGAGCAGATAACGCATGAGTAATACCAAGTTCATCAAGGTAGTCATCGAGACCAGAATTCTTGAACTCAGTGCCATTGTCACTTCTGATGTGCTTGATCTTCACACCAAAGTTGGTTGAAGCCCTCGAGGAAAATCGTTTGAAGACTTCCTGCACTTCATGTTTGTAAGTAACAAGGTGTACCCATGTGTAACACGAGTAATCATCAACAATAACAAAGCCATATTGAGATGATTCATTTGAAATAGCAGAATAATGATCAGGACCAAAGAGATCCATGTGAAGCAATTCAAATGGGCGAGTGGTGGTCATGATAGTCTTCGCTGAATGCTTGGCCTTCGTCATCTTCCCAGCTTCACAGGCTTTGCATAGGTGATCCTTGAGGAATTTGACATTCTCGATGCCAATGACATGCTTCTTCTTCGCAAGCGTGTGCAAATTCCTCATGCCTGCATGACCAAGTCGTCGATGCCAGAGCCAGCCTTCTGAAGCTTTTGCAAGTAGACACACGGCTGGTTGTGGTCCTGTAGAGAAATCAAAAATATACAGGTCTCCTCTCCTAAAGCCTTTGAAGACTTTGGAATTGTCAGCTTCCATAACCACAACACAACGGTACTTGCCAAAGACAACAACCACATCAAGATCAGAAAGCATTGAGACAGACATAAGGTTGTATCCTAGGGACTCAACAAGCATGACTTTGTCCATGTGTCGATCCTTTGTGATCGCAACCTTACCTAGACCCTATACCTGACTTTTGCCTTTGTCAGCAAACATGATATGCTTCAGATGCGACGGAGATAGTGGAACATCCATCAATAGATTCTTGTCACCAGTCATGTGATTTGTACATCCACTATCGAGGACCCACTCAGTGGCTTTGGGTTGATCATCCTGCAGATGAATTAGTGCAGCTTACAAACTCATATACTTCATCAGTGAAGAATATGACATCAATTCATCAGATCATCATCAAGCGAAAGAACAGATAAAGCAATATGAGGACGCGAGAAATGAAAGTTCATTTCTTCATGATTAGCCTGCATCCTATCAGGCATGCTCAGGTCTCCAGCAAATTCTTCAGACGATTACGTACGTCTGGAGACCTGACCCTGCAGAAGAGATTAGTTCTTTTTCTTCACCACCCACATCTGAAGGGGTGGCAAAGAGTTCATCATTCTGCGAGCTCCATACAAGAAGGATGGCATAGAAGCCAGTCCATTTCGTTTCACATAAGAGGGGTTAGAATAAGAATACGAGTGAGCAGAGAAATTCTTCGAGGACTTATGGACATAATGATTTGAAGAATAATGCACATATCCATAATCCTTAGATCTTCCCTGCGAAACAGACGGGTTAGCACGATGATGTTCATTTGAGGACTTTGATCCTTTTGAGGAATTTGATCCATGTGAGGAGTTTGGTCCGTATGAGGACTTGGATCCATATGAAGAATTTGGTCCATATGAAGAATTTGATCTGGGTTCCTATTCTTCATAGGTGGCATCATGATGACATTCACCTGAAGATTTTCAAGGCATCTTTTGGGAACCCAGATTTTCTTCATAGGGGGACCGTTCCTGCAGTTAGTGCCAACATATCTAGCAAATACTTCACCATTCTGATTTTTGAATAGTTTGTAGTTGGAGTCAAATGACTCATCATCAGAATGAGGAGATTCACATGCATATTGATACGTCTCCAAAGTATCTATAATTTTTGATTGCTCCATGCTATATTATCTACTGTTTTGGACTATATTGGGCTTTATTTTTCACTTTTATATTATTTTTGGGACTAACCTATTAACCGGAGGCCCAGCCCAGAATTGCTGTTTTCTGCCTATTTCAGTGTTTCGAAGAAACGAAATATCAAACAGAGTCCAAACAGAATAAAATCTTCGGGAACGTGATTTTCTCACCGAACGTGATCCAGGAGACTTGGACCCTGCTCCAAGGAACAAAAGAGGCGGTCACGAGGATGGGGGGCGCCCCCCTAGGGCGCGCCCCCTGCCTCATGGGCCCCTCGTTGCTCCTCCGGCGTACTTCTTCCTCCTATATATACACACGTACCCCCCAAACGATCAGAACAGGAGCCAAAAACCTAATTCCACCGCCGCAACTTTCTGTATCCACGAGATCCCATCTTGGGGCCTGTTCTGGAGCTCCACCGGAAGAGGGCCGTCATCACGGAGGGCTTCTACATCATCATAGCCTCTCCGATGAAGTGTGAGTAGTTTACCTCAGACCTTCGGGTCCATATTTAGTAGCTAGATGGCTTCTTCTCTCTCTTTGA
This sequence comes from Triticum urartu, assembly GCF_056163025.1. Classification (NCBI taxonomy): domain Eukaryota; kingdom Viridiplantae; phylum Streptophyta; class Magnoliopsida; order Poales; family Poaceae; genus Triticum; species Triticum urartu. The sequence continues at coordinate 418,769,455 of NC_141873.1, read as the reverse complement.
ATCTCAATACAAAGTTCTCCCCCTCTCTTGTGGAGATCTATTCGATGTAATCTTCTTTTTGCGGTGTGTTTGTTGAGACCGATGAATTGTGGGTTTATGATCAAGTCTATCTATGAATAATATTTGAATCTTCTCTGAATTCTTTTATGTATGATTGGTTATCTTTGCAAGTCTCTTCGAATTATCCATTTGGTTTGGCCAACTAGATTGGTAGTTCTTGCCATGGGAGAAGTGCTTAGCTTTGGGTTCGATCTTGCGGTGTCCTTACCCAGTGACAGAAGGGGCAACAAGGCAGGTATTGTATCATTGCCATCGAGGATAACAAGATGGGGTTTATTTCATATTGCATGAATTTATCTCTCTACATCATGTCATCTTGCTTAAGGCGTTACTCTGTTTTTAACTTAATACTCTAGATGCATGCTGGATACAGTCGATGAGTGGAGTAATAGTAGTAGATGCAGAATCGTTTCGATCTACTTGTCACGGACATGATGCCTATATACATGATCATGCCTAGATATTCTCATAATTATGCACAATTATATCAATTGCTCAACAGTAATTTGTTCACCCACCGTAGAATACTTATGCTCTTGAGAGAAGCAACTAGTGAAATCTATGGCCCCCGGGTCTATTCTCATCATATCAATCTCCATCACTTTAATATTGTTTTGCTATTTACTTTGCTTTTATTTTTACTTTGCATCTTTATATCAAAAATACCAAAAATATTCTATCTATCAGATCTCATTCTCGTAAGTGACCGTGAAGGGCTTGACAACCCCTAATCGCGTTGGTTGCGAGTAGTTATCGTTTTGTGCAGGTACGAGGTTCTTGAACGTGGCCTCCTACTGGATTTATACCTTGGTTCTCAAAAACTGAGGGAAATACTTACGCTACTCTGCTGCATCATCCCTTCCTCTTCGGGGAAAACCAACGCAAGATCAAGACGTAGCAAGAAGGATTTCTGGCGCCGTTGCCGGGGAGTCTACGGAAAAAGTCAATATACCAAGTACCCATCACAATCCCTATCTCTCACATTACATTATTTTCCATTTGCCTCTCGTTTTCCTCTCCCCCCAATTCACCCTTGTCGTTTTATTTGCCCTCTCTCTCTATCCTCCCTCTCTATTTGCCTCTTTTTGTCTGCTTGCTTTTTGTTTGCTCGTGTGTTAGATTGCTTGTTCGTTGCGATGGCTCAAGATACTACCAAATTGTGTGACTTCACCAATACCAATAATAATGATTTCCTTAGCACTCTGATTGCTCCTCTTACCGATGTTGAATCTTGTGAAATTAATACTGCTTTGTTGAATCTTGTTATGAAAGATCAATTCACAGTCCTTCCTAGTGAAGATGCCGCTACTCATCTGAATAGCTTCGTTGATTTATGTGATATGCAAAAGAAAAAAGATGTCAATAATGATGTCGTTAAATTGAAGCTATTTCCTTTTTCGCTTAGAGATTGGGCTAAAGCTTGGTTTTCGTCTTTGCCTAAGAATAGTATTGATTCATGGAACAAGTGCAAAGATGCTTTTATCTCTAAGTATTTTCCTCCCGCTAAGATCATCTCTCTTAGAAACGATATCATGAACTTTAAACAACTTGATCGTGAACATGTTGCACAAGCTTGGGAGAGAATGAAATTCATGATACGTAATTGCCCTACTCATGGTTTGAATTTGTGGATGATTATACAAAAATTTTATGCCGGATTGAATTTTGCTTCTAGAAATCTTTTAGATTCGGCCACGGGAGGCACTTTTATGGAAATCACTTTAGGAGATGCTACTAAACTCCTAGATAATATTATGGTTAATTATTCTGAATGGCATACTGAAAGAACATCTAATAAAAAAGTGCATGCGATAGAAGGAATTAATGTGTTGAGTGGAAAGATGAATGAACTTATGAAATTATTTGCTACTAAGAGTGTTTCCTCTGATTCTAATGATATGCCTTTGTCTACTTTGATTGAGAATAACAATGAATCTATGTATGTGAATTTTTTTGCTAGGAATAATTTTGGTAACAACGCTTATAGAGGGAATTTTAATCCTAGGCCATATCCTAGTAATCCTTCTAATAATTATGAGAATTCCTACAACAACTCTTATGGAAATTATAATAAGATGCCCTTTGATTTTGAATCTAATATCAAAGAATTTATTTCTTCGCAAAAGAATTTTAATGCTATGATTGAAGAAATTTGCTTAAGATTGATGATTTGGCTAGGAACGTTGATAGAATTGCTCTTGATGTTGATGCTTTGAAACTTAGATCTATTCCACCTAAGCATGATATTAATGAGTCTCTAAAATCCATGAGAATTTCAATTAATGAGTGTAAAGAAAGAATCGCTAGGATGCGTGCTTCCAAAGATGACTTTATTAAAGCGTTTTGTTCCAATTCCTATAAAAGTAATGATGAAGATCTAAAAGTTATTGATGTGTCTCCAATTAAATCTTTGTTTTGCAATATGAATCTTGATGAAACTGAATATGATCTTCCTTTACCTAGAAGGCGTTCTAAAAATTTGGAGTGTTTAGATCTTAATGATGAAATTGATGAAATTGGGATGGAAAGAAATAAAAATCTAGATGTTGCCAAACCCACTATATTGGATTTCAAGGAATTTAATTATGAAAATTGCTCTTTAATTGATTGTATTTCCTTGTTGCAATCCGTGCTAAATTCTCCACATGCTTATAGTCGAAATAATGATGCAATCCTATGAAGAAAAACTTGAGTTGAAAGTTTCTATCCCTAGAAAACTCTATGATGAGTGGGAACCAACTATTAAAATTAAAATTAAAGATTATGAATTTTATGCTTTGTGTGATTTGGGTGCTAGTGTCTCTACTATTCCCAAGACTTTGTGTGATTTACTAGATTTCCGTAATTTTGATGATTGCTCTCTAAACCTGCATCTTGCGGATTCCACTATTAAGAAACCTATGGGAACAATTAATGATGTTCTTATTGTTGCAAATAGGAATTATGTGCCCATAGATTTCATTGTTCTTGATATAGATTGCAATCCTTCTTGCCCTATTATTCTTGGTAGACCTTTTCTTAGAACGGTTGGTGCGATTATTGATATGAAGGAAGGGAATATTAGATTTCAATTTCCATTAAAAAAGGGCATGGAACACTTTCCAAGAAATAAAATAAAATTACCATATGAAACTATCATGAGAGCCACTTATGGATTGCCTACCAAAGATGGCAATACCTAGATCTATTCTTGCTTGTTATGCCTAGCTAGGGGCGTTAAACGATAGCGCTTGTTGGGAGGCAACCCAATTTTATTTTTATTCCTTACTATTTGCTCCTGTTTAGTAATAAATAAATTATTTAGCCTCTGTTTAGGTTGTGTTTTTTGTGTTTAATTAGTGTTTGTGCCAAGTAGAACCGTTGGGAAGACTTGGGGAAAGTCTTGTTGAACTTGCTGTAAAAAACAGAAACTTTAGCGCTCACGTGAACTGCTGTCATTTTTATTTGAAGAGTGCTATTTAGTTAATTATTTTTTCAGATTATTAATAGATAAGTTCCTCACGTCCAGCAATTTATTTTAGAATTTTTGGTGTTCCAGATCTCGCGCTAGCTACAGATTACTACAGACTGTTCTGTTTTTGACAGATTCTATTTTTCCTGTGTTGTTTGCTTATTTTGATGAATCTATGGCTAGTAAAATAGTTTATAATCCATAGAGAAGTTGTAATACAGTAGTTTTAACACCAATATAAATAAAGAATGAGTTCATTACAGTACCTTGAAGTGGTCTTTTGTTTTCTTTCGCTAACGGAGCTCACGAGTTTTCTATTTTGAGTTTTGTGTTGTGAAGTTTTCCAGTTTTGGGTGAATTCTTTTGATGGATCATGGAACAAGGAGTGGCAAGAGACTAAGCTTGGGGATTCCCATGGAACCCCCAAGATAATCCAAGGACACCAAAAAGTTAAAGCTTGGGGATGCCCCGGAAGGCATCCCCTCTTTTCTTCCACTTCCATCGGTAATTTACTTGGAGCTATATTTTTATTCACCAACATGATATGTGTTTTGCTTGGAGCGTCTTGTATTATTTGTGTCTTTTTTTGCTAGTATACCACAATCATCCTTGCTGTACACACCTTTTGAGAGAGCCATACATGAATTAAAATTTGATAGAATAATCTATGTGCTTCACTTATATCTTTTGAGCTAGATAATTTTGCTCTATGTGCTTCACTTATATCCTTCGAGCTAGATAATTTTGCTCTATGTGCTTCACTTATATCTTTTGAGCTAGATAATTTTGCTCTATGTGCTTCACTTATATCTTTCGAGTTAGATAATTTTGCTCTATGTGCTTCACTTAGATCTTTTAGAACACGGTGGTGGATTCGTTTTAAAGAAACTATTGATCTCTCATGCTTCACTTAAATTAATTTGAGAGTCTCTTAAATAGCATGGTAATTTGCCTAATAATAATATGCTTGGTATTCAAGATTTGTGAAACTTTCTTTTGAGTGTGTTGAATACTAAGAAAAGATTGAAGCATGATAATTGTTTTGAGATATGGAGGTGATAATATTGAAGTCATGCTAGTTGAGTACTTGTGAATTTAAAGAATACTTGTGTTGAAGTTTGTGATTCCCGTAGCATGCACGTATAGTGAACTGTTATGTGATGAAGTCGGAGCATGATTTATTTATTGATTGTCTTCCTTATGAGTGGCGGTCGGGGACGAGCGATGGTCTTTTCCTACCAATCTATCCCCCTAGGAGCATGCGCATAGTACTTTGCTTTGATAGCTTCTAAATTTTTGCAATAAGTATATGAGTTCTTTATGACTAATGTTGAGTCCATGGATTATACGCACTCTCACCGTTCCACCCTTGCTAGCCTCTCTAATACCGCGCAACTTTGTCCGGTATCATACACCTACCATATATCTTCCTCAAAACAGCCACCATACCTACCTATTATGGCATTTCCATAGCCATTCCGAGATATATTGCCATGCAACTTTCCACCATCTAGTTTATCATGACACATTCATCATTGTCATATTGCATATCCCGGTACACCGCCGGATGCATTCACTAGAGTCATATTTTGTTCTAAGTATCAAGTTGTAAGAAAAATAAAAGTGTGATGATCATCATTATTAGAGCATTGTCCCAGTGAGGAAAGAATGATGGAGACTATGATTCCCCCACAAGTCGGGATGAGACTCCGGACGAAAAAAAAGAGGCCAAAGAAGCCCAAATAAAAAAAGAGAAAGGCCATATAAAAATAAAAAATGAGAGACAAAGAGAGAAGGGACGATGTTACTATCCTTTTACCACACTTGTGCTTCAAAGTAGCACCATGATCTTAATAGTAGAGAGTCTCTCATGTTATCACTTTCATATACTAGTGGGAATCTTTCAATATAGAACTTGGCTTGTATATTCCAATGATGGGCTTCCTCAAATTGCCCTAGGTCTTCATGAGCAAGCAAGTTGGATGCACACCCACTAGTTTCCTTTGTTGAGCTTTCATATATTTATAGCTCTAGTGCATCCGTTGCATGGCAATACCTACTCACTCACATTGATATCTATTAATGGGCATCTCCATAGCCCGTTGATACGCCTAGTTGATGTGAGACTATCTTCTCCCTTTTTGTCTTCTCCACAACCACCATTCTATTCCACCTATAGTGCTATATCCATGGCTCACGCTCATGTATTGCGTGAAGATTTAAAAAGTTTTGAAAAAGTTAGAGTATGAAACAATTGCTTGGCTTGTCATCGGGGTTGTGCATGATTTAAGTACTTTGTGTGGGGAAGATGGAGCATAGCCAGACTATATGATTTTGTAGGGATAACTTTCTTTAGCCATGTTATTTTGAGAAGACATAATTGCTTTGTTAGTATGCTTGGAGTATTATTATTTTCTATGTCAATATAAACCTTTATCTTGAATCTTTCTAATCTGAATATTCATACCACAATTAAGAAGATTTGCATTGAAATTATGCCAAGTAGCACTCCGCATAAAAAATTCTTTTTTATCATTTACCTACTCGAGGACGAGCAGGAATTAAGCTTGGGGATGCCTGATACGTCTCCAACGTATCTATAATTTTTGATTGCTCCATGCTATATTATCTACTGTTTTGGACTATATTGGGCTTTATTTTCCACTTTTATATTATTTTTGGGACTAACCTATTAACCGGACGCCCAGCCCAGAATTGCTGTTTTTTCCTATTTTAGTGTTTCGAAGAAACGGAATATCAAACGGAATAAAATCTTCGGGAACATGATTTTCTCACCGAACGTGATCCAGGAGACTTGGACCCTGCTCCAAGAAACAAAAGAGGCGGTCACGAGGGTGGGGGCGCCCCCCCCCCTAGGGCGCGCCCCCTGCCTCGTGGGCCCCTCGTTGCTCCTCCGGCATACTTCTTCCTCCTATATATACACACGTACCCCAAACAATCAGAACAGGAGCCAAAAACCTAATTCCACCGCCGCAACTTTCTGTATCCATGAGATCCCATCTTGGGGCATGTTCCGGAGCTCCGACGGAACCCGTCATCATGGAGGGCTTCTACATCATCATAGCCTGTCCGATGAAGTGTGAGTAGTTTACCTCAGACCTTCGGGTCCATAGTTAGTAGCTAGATGGCTTCTTCTCTCTCTTTGAATATCAATACAAAGTTCTCCCCCTCTCTCGTGGAGATCTATTCGATGTAATCTTCTTTTTGCGGTGTGTTTGTTGAGACCGATGAATTGTGGGTTTATGATCAAGTCTATCTATGAATAATATTTGAATCTTCTCTGAATTCTTTTATGTATAATTGGTTATCTTTGCAAGTCTCTTCGAATTATCCATTTGGTTTGGCCAACTAGATTGGTAGTTCTTGCCATATGAGAAGTGCTTAGGTTTGGGTTCGATCTTGCGGTGTCCTTACCCAGTGTCAGAAGGGGCAGCAAGGCACGTATTGTATCGTTGCCATCGAGGATAACAAGATGGGGTTTATTTCATATTGCATGAATTTATCTCTCTACATCATGTCATCTTGCTTAAGGCGTTACTCTGTTTTTAACATAATACTCTAGATGCATGCTGGATAGCGGTCGATGAGTGGAGTAATAGTAGTAGATGCAGAATCGTTTCGATCTACTTGTCACGGACGTGATGCCTATATACATGATCATGCCTAGATATTCTCATAATTATGCACAATTCTATTAATTGCTCAACAGTAATTTGTTCACCCACCGTAGAATACTTATGCTCTTGAGAGAAGCCACTAGTGAAACCTATGGCCCCCGGGTCTATTCTCATCATATCAATCTCCATCACTTTAATATTGTTTTGCTATTTACTTTGCTTTTACTTTTACTTTGCATCTTTATATCAAAAATACCAAAAATATTCTATCTATCAGATCTCACTCTCGTAAGTGACCGTGAAGGGCTTGACAACCCCTAATCGCGTTGGTTGCGAGTAGCTATCGTTTTGTGCAGGTACGAGGGACTTGAGCATGGCCTCCTACTGGATTGATACCTTGGTTCTCAAAAACTGAGGGAAATACTTACGCTACTCTGCTGCATCATCCCTTCCTCTTCGGGGAAAACCAACGCAAGCTCAAGACGTAGCACATATCCAGATAGGTTAGATGGATCAACTGGAGGTCCCTTTGTAGCAACCCATGTAGTTTGGTGTACTGCTCAGGCTTCCAATATGTACCATCAGCATTGAGTTTCCTCTCAAAGGAAATACCCTCTTTCCTAGGGTTCCTGTTGAGGATCTGCTTTTTAAGCACATCACAAAGAGTCTGATGCCCTTTGAGGCTTTTGTACATGCCTGTCATGTACAATTCCTTCATCCCTGCATCGTCATTGATACTAGCAATGTCCTCAGATGAGGAATTAGTGATAGCAGAGGCATGTGAAGAATTTGAAACATTAGCAGCATTTGAACATTCAGGTGAAGAATTAGTAGATTCACGTTCAATGCACTTCAAGCATGGAGGAGCAAATTCTTCCTGAGAAGCGCTGATTTGTTGAGCAAATAATGAATCGTTCTCCTTTTGAAGATCTTCATAACTCACTATTAGCTTCTCAAGGTCTTGCTTTCTTTGAAGAAATTCATAAAAAAGCTTCTCATGATCGGATAAGAGAGTGTTATGATGACCTTGAAGATTGTCAAACCTAGTCTGAAGTCTCTGAAGATTTTCAGTCAAGGCTTTAGTGCGATCCATTTCTTCACCCAACATATCATCACTGTTGTCTAGCATGTTTTGAACCTTTTCAAGAGCCCTTTGTTGTTTTATAGCAATCTTAGCAAGTTTAGAATAGTTGGGCTTAAGGTTTTCATCAGATTCATTCTCAGTTGATTCAGAGGAGGTATATTTGAGTACCTTGGCACCCTTTGCAATGAAGCAATAGGTGGGAGTGTAGTCATCATCGCCTTCATCAGCCTTGTTGGTGAGGTCATTTTCTTCAGTGTTGAAGATAGACTTGCTGACGAATGCAGTAGCGAGAGCTAGGCTCGCCACTCCGGATTCGGACTCCTCAGATGACTCCTCTTCCTCATTTTCTTCAGATTCAGCCTCAGAGTCCATTTCCTTGCCAATGAATGCCCTAGCCTTCTCGGAGCTGCTCTTCTTGTGATATGAAGACTTTGAGGATTTTGATGATGAAGATTTTGTGGATTTCTTCTTTTTCTTCGCATCA